>NC_053024.1:363028812-363178617 GCF_003073215.2 Triticum urartu
ACTACCATGGGGTCCTGTTCATCCAACTCCCACAGGGAACTGTTCATCCAACCCCCAACAACACCCACTATTCATCAAGAGGCAGCAGGTTCGATCAGCTTCAGTTAGCAGCCGTAGCGAAGGAATCGCTCAGGTTCAGTTAACAGCCAGGGATCGATTGCTAGGGTTCAGTAACATAGCCAGTGCAATCACTTGGGTTCAGTAAGCGAACGCCTCGCTTGTGTTCAGTTATAGCCCAACGCCTCGCACAGACAGGCGTACGTGTACGAGAGAAATGCGCAAATCTCTGTGCATCGCTCGGGCCCAACCACCCACCGTAACCAGGAACTCCCCAAAAATTTTCCTCACCCTTGCTTACCACAATTTTTCCCGTCATGGACAGCACAAAGAATGTCATGTAGGTGCGTCTCCGGCCCTCCTAGGACGAAAAGCCCATTTTCTGTCATAATTTTTTGTCATAGAAGTAGGAGCCCACCACATCTATGATGATACCGGGTTTTGACACAATTCTCGTCATAGAAGTGTCATAAGCATGACAGAAAAGAATTTCATTCGGCCCAAAATGTCACGGATGTGTCTTTTTTTGTAGTGCTTTTTGTAGGAGGCCCATATGGTGTGGCACCTCGTAGCTCATCTCCATGACCTAAGGGAATTTCCCATGCTGAGCCATCTTCTTTGAGGGGCTTCCGAAGATGGAAGTGTCGCCCTCGCTTGTAGGTGGTCGCCTTGGACTTGATGATGTCGATGTAGGCGTACTGCTGGGAAGTAGGCGAAGATACCATACGTCCAAAGGCGAAGATGCCTTGATAACACTTGGCGAAGGTGCCAAAGTGGTGGTGGTAGCCGTAGCTTCCTCTCAGTGGTGCTTGTCTCGCGGTCTTCTCTTGTGCTCATGAAGTTTGGTCGTAGTTTGATGTAGAGCTTGTTTGGACTTGTAGGTTTGCGCATGTCTAGCATCTTCATGTTGATGATGGCGTTGTCGTGCTTGAGCTCGTAGTAGATGTTGTTCATCGTCATCATGCACATGATGCTTGGAGGTGAGTTTCCCTTCATGACGATGTGGATCACGAATGTGATGATGTTCGCCATGTAGATGTGGACATGGATGACTTGTCCTTGTATCGTATGGGGGCTCCGAAGATGGTCGACTTGCTCGCCGTCGCCTTGAGGATGATGAAGGGGAAGAACGGTTGATCGACAAGGCCCGAATCTCCTCCATCCGTGCATCCCTCTCCTTGTTTTGTGCGGAAATCTTGTTGTCGAAGTAGTCTTTTGTATGTGCTTTGGAGGCAAGGTTGTCGATGCGCTCTTGCAATCTTGAGTGTGCGCCGTGCATTTTTCGTTGTAGATCGAAGATGGACGTTTTTGTGATGCAGTTGTTCGTGCCGCCGTTGTCGTCGAAGACCGGAGATGAAATTCCTTGCCAACCCATCACAAGAATCGAGAAAATGTCAGTGGGAGAAAGAGAAGAACTAGACCAAATGTACCTTATCCAACGTTGAAAATGGATCAATGATCACTCAATAGCGTAACAAGGAAATAGCACAGTTGGTATCGCATCTTGTCAATTCTCACACCTACATAAGTAAAGCTTTGGGTGGAGCTTGGTGAGGATAGTGGCACAAAAATTTGATGCAAAATGTTAGCAAGAGTCAATAATGTTGAAAGAGATTCACAAATTCGCAAGTGAAACAAGTAGACCAATAGCAATATGTGGCACATGGATAGATAAATGGGGTCGTGCAACCAAGGAATGAGAACAAAATTTGGAATCCACGGAAAACGCTCGTGTTGCACAACTCAGGAGAGACGCTAGCACGATTGCTCAATAGGCGGATAGGACACTTGTGCACAACCTATAAGATGCAAAATGTATAAACTTTCTATCTCAAGTATGCTATTATATATGATGTTCTGGTGTTTCTCTCAAGATGATCCAAGAAGATCGGATATGACAATCTTATATGCAATGTGGTAGGATTCTATGGTTATTGCTTACAAGCTTCTTTGCTCTCTTTTTCTTTGCTTAAAAGCTTATTCTTTTTTTGATATGGACATAATGCGAAATGCACAAACCAAGATAGCAATTGTGTATATACGGGAACAATCTTGTGACACAAGGGATGATATCATACCAAGATGATACCAATATGATATGGTATGTATGCAATGGATGGTATAGATCAATAATGTGCACAAGTAACGTTGCCAGCAATACTCAATGGCTAGTCTTGATAGGAAAGCACTACTGCAGGATGCTGCTAATGCGACACTATGATCAGAGACCCTTCGACGAAACTGTGTGCGATGCCATAATCAAAAATGGTGGTGTAAAAAACGTCAAAAAAGGTGCAAAACATTTGCGATGGAGGATGCATCAAACACGGTTCAGACTTTAGTTGCGTGTGTGATTTAGGGCATACAGTTTGGTTCAATTAACCGTTTTCGATGAGGAGGAACAAAAGAAACAGGCAGCCAGATGAAGGCGCGTGCGATGTACAACATACGGTTCACTTGGATGAACTATTTGTGATTAGGCAACACAAAAGAAATGGGCATCCAGATGAAGGTGTGTGCGACATACAGCATACGGATCACTCGGATGAACTGTTTGTGATTAGGCAACACAAAAGAAACAGTCAGCCAGATCAAGGTGTGTGTGATTGAGGGCATATGCTTCAGAAGGATTAACTGTTTGCGATTAGGCAACATAACAGAAATGGGTAAGCCAGATCAAAGTGTCTGCGATTGATGGCATACACTTCACATGGATGAACTGCTTGCTATTAGCCACAACAAACTGAAACAGTTAGATAGATCAACGTGTGTGCGCTAGACGGGCACACCCGTTCTAATTAGAAGAAGCGTGCGCGATGGTAATAACGAGCGCACACGGTTGTTGGAACAAGACGTGTGCTGACATTGCCTATTGCAGTGCACCCTATGGTGCAAACGCCACGTACGCGGCCGAGAAGGCGTACGTGCCGATGTTACGCATTCCGGGAATAGTGCCGCACTTATAATTGTCAGTAAATTTTAAGCATGCGTCCCGTCACAATTTTTTTAGAAGAACAGGGAGGCCGCGTCCCGTCACATTCTGAATTGCAAACCTGTTCACACTGATCAAAACCTAAATGGTTTCCCACTTAGGAGCGTATTACTATGCGGTTATAAATACTACTACTCCAAGATGACTGCACATTCCTCCTCAACTCCTCATCCACAAAAAGTCAAAATCAAACAAGTCATTCATCATCGTTCCCTTGCGTCTGCCATGGCCAGCGTGAGTTCAAGGTCGAGAGATTGCCACCAGGGAGAGGCGTGCCTGGAAGCGGAAGCACGATAGATGTCCCGCCTCGTAGCGAAAGCAGCCAACATGTCCCGCCGCACGACCGTAGCAGCAGAGAGGTCCCGCCGCGCCGCCAAAGCAGCACGGAGGACCCGCCGCGCCGTCGATGCAGCAGACTGGTCCGGCCACGCTGCGGAAGCAGAAGAGATGTCCCGCCATGCCGCGAATGCAGCAGAGATGTCCTCCCGCGCCGCGGTGGCTTGGGAAAATGTCTCGCGGGCAGGCAACAACTCTTACAGGCGCATGCGTGCCCTCGTCCTTAGGCAGATGGATCGGATCTCCAGGTGGGCGAGGTTGCAGGATGACCTGAAAGCCTCGTTTGAATAGTCTACCGACGTCATCTGGCAACTAAATGATAGCAATGTGAAGCTCCGGGCCGAGCGCGACCTGCTGAGGGTGAAGATCGTCGGAAGTGCGGAGCAGCCGGAGCAGACTACTGCCTTGTTGAAGAGGACCGGCGTCATTGTCGAGAAACTTATGGACGAGAATGCCATGTTGCGCATCGAGCGTAGAAGGCTAGTGGAGGAATCCATGGATGCTCTCAAGCAGCATCTTGAGGAAAAGAAAGAACTCGCCGTGGAGACTAGTTCCCGCGGCCTGCAGCAACACATCAAGAAAGTAGAGATCAGCGAGCCAGATCGTTGTCTTCCTTCTTCTTTTTCCCTTGTGTATTTCGGGCATTGCCGCATGTCGCTTTTTTAATTATGTTTCTAAATATGTAAGACAATTGTTATCCAATGTCATCGTCCTTATATTCATCATGCTTGCTATAAGTCGCAGTCGATGCTATATAGGTCCGTCGGATCTTACATCAAGATGCATGCAAAACTTTCTTTTCCGATTTTCATTTTTCTCTCTTAAATCTCAGTCCAGTGAGACATATTGCCACGCCGTAGAACATGTGCTCGGGCGCCATTAATGAAGACGTTGGGAGGGAGGTGCACGGTGGGTAGCGGTCAAAGGGCTCTCCTCCCGATGAGCACGCGCAGGGGTCTGATCGCACGCCTCCCGTACTCAAATAGCTACCCCGCACGGCACCTCCTAGCCAATAAAAAAAGGGGACGCATGGCCGTATGTAATTGGTAAGTCGAACGCCCACGGTTTCAATAATACTTGTGTTTTCGATTTGTAACGTGACAACACTTGTTCCAAAATGACTTTGTTGATTTTTAATGTGTACGCCTTCGCAAATCGGACAGAAAAATTACCACAGCATGTTGGTGCCATGTCATGAGACCATGCCAAGTTTCATGATTATAAGGCGTGTTTTGCAATTACACGAATTAAAAACCAAGTTTCTCAATCTTTCTAGCCGAGCCACGATGCCCAGATGTTTGAATTTCACTCACATCTCCTGCATGGGACCTAGAAATTCGCCCAAGGACACACATGTGATTTTTCAAACAACTTTGGTGCACTGGAGCATGTGCTTGTAGTTCAAATTTGAATTATGCACATTAAATGCCCAGAAACTCAATTAATGTATAAAAAGGTCAAACAAACCCGGAATAATTCCAAAATTTAGCACGGTACTTCTATTTGGTATAATATGGCTGTGTAAAAAATTAAGGTGGGAGAAGGCAGTGTACGTATGTCGTTTCGCACACGAAGGTGACACATTCCCTCTCGGAACCAGGAGCCTTCTTGAGCGAAGCTCCGGTTTGCAAGAAGCTTACACCAAAGCTTGTCCCAATTCGGCCAAAAAAATTACCGCAACATGTTTGTGCCATGTCATGACACCATGCCAAGTTTCATGATTTTCAGGCATGTTTTGGAATTACAGAAATTAAAAAATCAAGTTTCTCAATCTTTCCAGCCGAGCCACGACGCCTAGATGTTTGAATTTCACTCCCATCTCTTGAATGGGACCTAAAATTCACCCAAGGACACACATGTGATTTTTCAAACAACTTTGGTGCACTGGAGCCTGTGTTTGTAGTTCAAATTAGAATTATGCACATTAAATGCCCAAAAACTCAATTAATGTATAAAAAGGCCAAACGAACCCGGAATAATTCCAAAATTTGGCACGGTACTTCTATTTGGTCTAATCTGGCTGTGTAAAAAAATTAAGGCGGAAGAAGGCAGTGTACGTATGTCGTTTCACACACGGAGGTGACACGTTCCCTCTTGGAACCAGGAGCCTTCTTGAGGGAAGCTCCGATTTGCAAGAAGCTTACACCAAAGCTTGTCCCAATTCGGCCAAAGAAATTACCGCGGCATGTTGGTGCCATGTCATGACACCATGCCAAGTTTCATGATTTTCAGGCGTGTTTTGGAATTAAAGGAATTAAAAAACCAAGTTCCTATATCTTTCCGGCCGAGCCACGGCGCCTAGATGTTTGAATTTCACTCCTACCTCTTGCATGGGACCTAGAAATTCACCCAAGGACACACATGTGATTTTTCAAACAACTTTGGTGCACTGGAGCATGTGCTTGTAGTTCAAATTTGAATTATGCACATTAAATGCGCAAAAACTCAATTAATGTATAAAAAGGCCTAAAGAACACGGAATAATTCCAAAATTTAGCACGATACTTCTATTTGGTCTAATATGGCTGTGTAAAAAATTAAGGTGGGAGAAGGCAGTGTACGTATGTCGTTTCGCACACGGAGGTGACACGTTCCCTCTCGAAACCAGGAGCCTTCTTGAGGGAAGCTCCAGTTTGCAAGAAGCTTACACCAAAGCTTGTCCCAATTCAGCCCAAAAATTTACCGCAGCGTGTTGGTGCCATGTCATGACACCATGCCAAGTTTCATGATTTTCAGGTGTGTTTTGGAATTACAGGAATTAAAAAACCAAGTTTCTCAATCTTTCCGGCCGAGCCACGACGCCCAAATGTTTGAATTTCACTCTCATCTCTTGCATGGGACCTAGAAATTCACCCAAGGACACACATGTGATTTTTCAAACAACTTTGGTGAACTAGAGCATGTGCTTGTAGTTCAAATTTGAATTATGCACATTAAATGCCCAGAAACCTAATTAATGTACAAAAAGCACAAACGAACACGGAATAATTCCAAAATTTAGCACGATACTTCTATTTGGTCTAATCTACCAGTGTACAAAAATTAAGGCGGGAGAAGGCAGTGTACGTATGTCGTTTCGCACACGGAGGTGACACGTTCCCTCTCGGAACCACGAGCCTTCTTGAGGGAAGCTTTGGTTTGCAAGAAGCTTACACTAAAGCTTGTCCCAATTCGGCCAAAGAAATTACCGCAGCATGTTGGTGCCATGTCATGACACCATGTCAAGTTTCATGATTTTCAGCCGTGTTTTGGATTTACAGGAATTAAAAAACCAAGTTTCTCAATCTTTCCGGCCAAGCCACGACGCCTAGATGTTTGAATTTCACTCCCATCTCTTGCATGGGACCTAGAAATTCACCCAAGGACACACATGTGATTTTTCAAACAACTTTGGTGCACTGGAGCCTGTGTTTGTAGTTCAAATTAGAATTATGCACATTACATGCCCAGAAACTCAATTAATGTATAAAAGGCCAAACGAACCCGGAATAATTCCAAAATTTAGCACGGTACTTCTATTTGGTCTAATCTGGCTGTGTAAAAAAATTAAGGCGGGAGAGGCAGTGTACGTATGTCATTTCGCACACGGAGGTGACACGTTCCCTCTCGGAACCAGGAGCCTTCTTGAGGGAAGCTCCGATTTGCAAGAAGCTTACACCAAAGCTTGTCCCAATTCGGCCAAAGAAATTACCACGGCATGTTGGTGCCATTTCATGACACCATGCCAAGTTTCATGATTTTTAGGCGTGCTTTGGAATTACAGGAATAAAAAACCAAGTTTCTCAATCATTCCGTCCAAGCCACGACGCCGAGATGTTTGAATTTTATTCCCATTTCTTGCATGGGACCTATAAATTCACCCAAAGACACACATGTGATTTTTCAGCAAACTTTGGTGCATTGGAGCATGTGTTTGTAGTTCAAATTTGAATTATGCACATTAAATGCCCAGAAACTCAATTAATGCATAAAAATGCGAAACGAACCCGGAATAATTCCAAATTTAAACATGACACTCATGTACTAGTTGCATGTTCACTCTACGTAAATGTTCTAGCAATTCAAACACCATCCTTTCCCTTTGTAACACCATTTTTTTGTTCAAAACATAATTAAAAAAGCAGGTATACCACAAACAGTTTACTAGAAAGAATCGTGTGGGATGTGATATAAAATATCTTGGGGCACCGTCTTGTCTGGCTTACGCAGGAAGCTTCGTCGTCTATGGTCCACCGCCCCCACTTGAACCACACTTGCGCTCTAGTTTCTCGTGGCACCGAGCGAAATTTTTTTGCCACCTTGGAAATATCTATCTCTCTACCCCCTCCCTCCTAGCAAAAGCCACATTTCCACTGTTGCTCCTTGCTTTCCAAGTTCAAGCCTTCACTGTTGCTTACTGGCCGCTCAGCCTCCTCGCCGGTGACCCTTCTTCTTGCAGCACCACCTCTTCGCCGGCTACCCTTCTTCTTGCAGCGATGCCTCCTCACCGGCGACCCTTCTTCTTGTTGTGTGGCCTCCTCGGCGGTGGCCCTTCTTCTTGCTGTGTGGCCTCCTCGCCGCCGACCCTTCTTCTTGTTGCATGGCCTCCTCGCCGCCGACCCTTCTTCTTGCAGTGCGGCCTCGTCGATATGGTCAGGTAATCCACACCCCACACACACCATCCTCCTCCTTTCCCGTCCCACATGCCCCGACTGACGGAGCGACACCTTCCACCGAAATCACTGCCCCCTCCTCCAATTAAGTGCTGCCCACGGCCATTTTACACGCAGTATAACATGGAGTTGAGTAGCATGCAGCCGCATGCGTGAACGAGGTCGCTATGGCTACCATGCGTGTCGACCACCAGATCTTGGAGGAGCACCTCGTCTTCGAGGCCACCGTTGACACCGCCACACGGTTGTCTACTTTAAAATACAGTTTGTGATGTTTTCTTGAGGCCACCGCCAGTGCCTTCTAGTGATTTGTCCTCTGTAATGTTAATATGCAATCTGATGTTCAGTTAACAGTTTGGTCCTCTGAAATGTAATGTTCAGTTAACACTTTGGTCCAATAATTGCTACATTTTGTAGTATTGTTCTCAAGCATTCTTTGTTTTGTTAACCGTCTTATCTTCTAGTCAGTGGCGGAGCCACCGCCTAGCCACCCTGGGCACTTGCCCGGGCTTGTTGGCTCATAACAGCAACGATCGACAGATTATACAGAGGGCTTAAATTGATCGATAACTTTCTTTACCTGGGCAAAAACCATTGGGCCTTCTTTTCTCACCGGTTCACAGCCGAACAAACGAGCAGTACTGCAGTCTGCAGTCTAGGCAGAAAAAAAAGAAACAACGCCGAGAATACCTACGATGGACGGTTCGATCGATCCAACTCTCCTGTCAGGCTGTCCCTTCGTTTCTCACACGCGAGCGCAGGGACTGGGCGACAGAGGGGCCCTGGCGGCTGGCCCTGAGGCTGAGCCCTAGACGGCAAGACGCAGGGCCAGCGGCGAGCGATGCTAGGCTCCCAAGCAGTCTTCTCGTCCGGCTCTCCTTCCTCTCATCCGGCTTCGGCTTCCGTCGGTAAGAAATCTCTATTGAAATTAGGGCTAGGGATCCCTCATCTCTGAAGTCTGAATAATTAGTATGGGTTAGGGAAGTAGGGATTGATGCAAGGTATGGATCGAAATACATACACACCTGTCTAATATACATATGCAGGCTATGGTGTGTAATAAGCAACTAATGGTGTGAAAGTTCAAGGTCGGGCTTAGGGGTTAGGGCTTAAATTTAGGAAAAAAAATCATTGGGGATGATCATGAATTCATGACTAGAGAATTTATTTATTTTTGGCTGCTGAAACTACAAAATCTAGGTATATAAGAAGAGGGCAGCTTGCAGACCATGGAATTCATGCAGTATTTCTTACCTTCAAACTGAATAAACTGTGTAGCGAGAGAATGGTTCAAATGTTACACCGAGCAGGAGTTATTCAAGTTAGTTGATGATAAAGATAATTAATATTCGAACATTTACTGCAATGAAGTCTCGGAAAGGGCATTTGCCTCGTGATTTTCTTTAGCACATTGTCAGTATATTCCATCTGACCATCACTATTATCGCAAGCATTCCATTGTAATATATTCACATCTCACAACCAAATTTCTTTCAGTAACCATTCTTTATCTTGTAGTGCCTTCTATGAATTTGGCCATGGCGAGTTTGCCTCTAAGCAAGGCAGGTTATATATCTTTCTTTTGGCAAAAATAAACAAGTGAAAGATGCTTTTGAATGTGGTGGAAGAAAACTGCATAATGACATGCGGCGACATCTGGTATGGATAGCTT
This sequence comes from Triticum urartu, assembly GCF_003073215.2. Classification (NCBI taxonomy): domain Eukaryota; kingdom Viridiplantae; phylum Streptophyta; class Magnoliopsida; order Poales; family Poaceae; genus Triticum; species Triticum urartu. The sequence continues at coordinate 363,038,522 of NC_053024.1, forward strand.
TACTTTTGCTGGCAATATGGCCAGTTTGCCTCTATGCAAAGTTGGTTATATATCTTCTGTGATAAAGATAATTAATATTCGAAAATTTACTGCAATGAAGTCTCAGAAAGGGCATTTGCCTCATGATTTTCTTTAGCACATTGTCAGTATATTCCATCTGACCATCACTATTATCGCAAGCATTCCATTGTAATATATTCACATCTCACAACCAAATTTCTTTTAGCAATCATTCTTTATCTTGTAGTGCCTTCTATGAATTTGGCCATGGAGAGTTTGCCTCTAAGCAAGGCAGGTTATGTATCTTTCTTTTGGCACAAATAAACAAGTGAAAGATGCTTTTGAATGTGGTGGAAGAAAACTGCCCAATGACATGCAGCGACATCTGGTATGGATAGCTTTACTTTTGCTGGCAATATGGCCAGTTTGCCTCTATGCAAAGTTGGTTATATATCTTCTGTTGTCAAGTCTCAACTTTATCTGGTCTATGAAATGGATACAAATATATTATATATATTAGTTCACTTCAAAATTACATTTTTGTGTGACTATTATGTTTATGTTTTCACTTGATTATTAATGTGAATTTCCACTACAAAAGTTTGGTGCTATATTATGTGTTGTGTACACGAATACCCGAATTTTGTTTGTAGATTATACACTTAGGCTTAATTTGCCCAGGCTCAAGAAAAGTTCTGGCTCCGCCACTGCTTCTAGTACATGTTTCTATTCTGCAATGCCGTGCTCAGTTAACTATTTTGGTTCATTTGGTTTATTGTCCATTTAACTGTTTGGTTCAGTTCTGCAATTTGATTTTCATTTGCTGTGGGTACAATTTTGTATTGTTATGCATGTGACACCAATAGAATTTGGTTGTACTCAATACATATTCTACTGATAGTATGGCAACTCTCAGTTAACCTGATCAAGATCTTCCTTATGTGTGTTGCAGGGAAACAATGGGAGACACTACGGTTTACCATCGAGGTTTGTTCAAGCAGGGTCCTTTGGCTAATAGCACATTATTGTGCAGTTCCAGGAATCATTCTAATATTTACGTTTCTTACAATTTGGTCTTGCACATGTAGATCCTGCTTTGAGAGGCTTAGAGCCACTGTTCGACCCATTTTGCATATGGGGAAATTAGATGTCCATGAATATCAGTCAAGTCAAGAAACTCAGAAAGATTGTTAGGATGAAGAAACTTGCGACGAATAACAGCAAGATCTTTGTTTGCACAATGAAGAAGACATGAGTCAACTATAGGATGGTACCAACTCTTTTACCTTGTTTACCCCTTGCGCCATTTCAAAATTTACAATAGTGATTTATGCATAGCTTTGTTTTCAGTACTTTTCAAAGCAGTTCACCCATGATTACCTCTCAAACCACCAGCATGGTCAAGAGGCGAGGAAGGTATTCATTCAACACCCACGGTACAACATTGAGGTCTTGCTGAAGAGGATGAAGGTTGGGCGGGCATTCAACATCACTGAAGGCTCAATATTTGCCTTCCACTTCTCCAGTTTCCCAGATGAGATTCATCTGTCTATTTACCGTGTATGATGCTACTTTCCAAAGGTTTTTGATGCTACATGTGAAACTTGGTGTTGTTGTGTAATGGCGTAACTGAGTGCCAAAGCTATCTGATGTAATTCGATTATCAAATCCTGGTTGCTTTTATACGGATATGAAATATCTGGCGTGTTTTATAAGAAATATCAGTTTGATTAGTACATGGATTATCAATAATATGCTAATTACCCTGCTTATTGGGGTTTTCTATTACAAACGGTTACTCAGATACTACCATGGGTGATGAACTCAAACAACCCGCATGGTTTTTGGAAAGTAGGCATGTTCGATCAACTAACAATCACACACGGCTTTCGGCAGCGAACTATTTGCGTTAGGCCACCTTGCACAAACGTTTCCACACAAAGAACTGTGTGTGATATACATACCTACGGAAATGTTTTTCTAGGATTCACCATGTGGAATGTACATACCTACGGAAATGATTTTCTGGGATTCACCGTGTGGGATGTACATACCTACGGAAATGATTTTCTGGGATTCACCGTGTGCGATGTACATATCTACGGAAATGATTTTCTCAGATTACCGTGTGGGATGTACATACCTGCGGAAATGATTGGGTTTCGATGCCTCGCTCGATGGCACACGACCCTAGCCTAGGTCCTAGGAGGGCCTATCCCCGACGATTTCTGGGTCGTGTGGGAAGGACACCCTATTGCACACACTCACTTGGCGACGGTTCCAAATGCTATCGCGAGAAGGGGTTAAAAACCATTTGTTTAGGACATCGTTGTACCAGTGAAGTGATGCAAAATGGTTTGGGGGTTATCAATACAATGGCAAGAAGAATGTACAATGATGGGATACCATGATACTAAGGTGATATAGAGGTTACCATTCTTGAGTATGGTTAGGGTGTCAAAATGGTGAACGTGGTCGATGTCGAATGATGAAATTGTGGCGATGATGAGTGGCGGTGTTATCAATGTTGAACCATCCCTAATTAGCCGAAACACCTTAGGAAATGGAAAAACCGCGAAATCAAAATCTCAAATGTCAAATGGTGGTAGCGGAATGCGGTGGTGCTTTTGGAAACTCGATGGGATTGCAGAAGTGCAATGATGGGTTTTGGAGTAAGCAATGCGGAAGTGGAGGTTATTGTGGTGGACTATACATGGTTTCGGAGTTGAAGTCACCGTCCCTAAGTAGCCGAAACACCATAGGAGACACAAACCACAACTCAGACAAGCTCAAACAAAATTGGGTTAAGTTGAGGTGGCGAAAATGTATGGTGGGCAAGGTTATGCGGAAGTTATGGTGGTGGTTGATGAAGGAGTAACCGTCCCTAAGTAGCAGAAACACCTTAGGAGACTTGAATCACTACTCAAGCAACCACTAATGCTATGGGGAACAAAAGGTCTAGGTTGAGGAAGTCGGTGGTGGTATAGCGGACGATGTGGAGAAGGCCCTAGGCAAAGATGCCAAAGTTCCAAAATTTTGATGGATTCAAATGATGCTGGAAATAGTTTTTTGGTATGGGGATGTCAATAGCTAGAAAACAAGCTAAAGAACGTCAAATTGGAGTTCATATGAATTAGTTATGGCCGAAACAAAAACAACCAAAGTCAAAATATACAGGTGTCGAACGTCCGAGACTGTCGGACTTCTGAGGATTTTTTCTCTGGTTAGGGGTGTCTGATGCATCTCCAACGTATCAATAAAGATTGTTTCATGTTGTTTTATTATCAATATTGGATGTTTTATAATCATTTTATAGTCATTTTATATCATTTTTTGGTACTAACCTATTGACATAGTGCCCAGTGCTCGTTCCTGTTTTTTTCATGTTTTTTACATTGCAGGAAATGAATATCAAACGGAGTCCAAATGGCACGAAACTTTATGATGATTTTTTATGGGCCAGAAGAAAGGCAATGGGCCCTGGTTGCACCTGGGGGGTGCCCCGAGGGGGGCACAACCCACCAGGGCGTGCCAAGAGGCCCTGGCACTCCCAGGTGGGTTGTGCCCACCTCGAGTGCCCCCTGGACCGCCTCTTTGCTCTATAAATAACCAAATATTCCCAAAACCCTAGGGGAGTCTACTAAATATTCATCCAGCCGCCGCAGAGTCCAAAATCACCAGATCCAATCTAGACACCATCATGGAGGGGTTCACCACTTCCATTGGTGCCTCTCCGATGATGCGTGAGTAGTTCTTTGTAGACCTTCGGGTCTGTAGTTAGTAGCTAGATGGATTCATCTCTCTCTCTTGATCCTCAATACAATGGTCTCTTGGAGATCCATATGATGTAACTCTTTTGCGGTGTGTTTGTTGGGATCGATGAACTTTGAGTTTATGATCAGATCTATGTTTTTATATCCATGAAAGTATTTGAGTTTCTTTGATCTCTTTTATGCATGATCTCTTATAGCCTCGTATTTCTTCTCCGATATTTGGGTTTTGTCTAGCCAACTCGATATATTTATCTTGCAATGGGAACAGGTGCCCGGTACTGGGTTCGACCTTACGGTGCTTGATCCCAGTGACAGAAAGGGAACCGACACGTATGTATCATTGCTACTAGGGATAAAAGGACGAGATCTATATCTACCACCATATAGATAAACAGATCTTGTCTACATCATGTCTTCGTTCTTATTGCCTTACTCCGTTTTTCCATGAACTTGATACACTAGATGCATTCTGGATAGCGGTCGATGTGTGGAGTAATAGTAGTAGATGCAGGCAGGAGTCGGTCTACTAATCTTGGACGTGATGCCTATGTAATGATCATTGCCTGGATATCGCCATAATTATTTGATGTTCTATCAATTGCCCAAGAGTAATTTGTTTACCCACCGTTTGCTATTTTTCTCGAGAGAAGCCACTAGTGAAACCTACGGCCCCTGGGTCTTATTTCTCATATATTTGCCTTTGCGATCTACTTTTTCCTTGCTTTTATTTTCAGATCTATTAATCCAAAAATCCAAAAATATCTTGTTGCAATTTATTTTATTTGCGTTTGATCTATCAATATTTACAACTTTCTCCCGTCACACGCCAATTTCTGGCGTCGTTACCCGAAAGGGATTGACAACCCCTTTAACTCGTCGGGTTGCAAGGTATTGTTATTTGTGTCCAGGGGTTGTTTACGTTGTGTTGCTTGGTTCTCCTACTGGTTCGGTACCTTGGTTTCATAACTGAGGGAAATACTCTACCATCGATGTGCTACATCATCCCTCCCTCTCTGGGGAAATACCGACGTAGTTCTAGCTGTCATCAGTGTCGGACGTCCGATACTTGTCGGGAGTCCGAGGTTTCAGCTCTGGTCAGAGGTTCCGGTCGTCCGGTAAAGGTCGGACGTCCGGTGTATCGGGGTCAAGACGAGATTTGAGTTCCAGGACGCGATTTTGGGCAAAAATTGGGGATTTTGGGGTCAAAATTGGGCGAATTTTGCAGATGAAATTGGGGGAAAAGACGGGGGAAAGCTAGATCCACTCGAAACCAAGCACATCCATCGATCAAAATCAAGAAAACATCATCAAACCAACAAATCACAAAAAATTGGGGCTATTTTTGGTGGGGATTTTTGAAATTCAAGACGAAATCACACAAAACAAGGATAGAAAATGGGGGTAGGGGCTCCAAATTCATGATCAACATGGATCATGATACCAATATGATGTAAGGTGGAAACCCTAGTCCTGATCTTTCATGATTTGGAGGTGATCCTATGAAGAACACGAGGGAAAACACGAGGGGAAACGAGAGAAAAACACTCAAATTGACGAGATCCAATCACACATATGCTAGATCCATGAACATAAAGAGTGATACAAGATCCAAACACTACAAAGGACGATACAAGAGGAGGTAGTTCTTCTCCGCGAGGAGGTCTTGAGGGATCCTCCCGTGTCCCATATTTATACCTTCTTGGAATTATGCGATATGCAAAAGAAAAAAGATGTGGACAATGATGTGGTCAAGATGAAATTATTTCCATTTTCCTTGCGTGATTCTGTAAAAATTTGGTTCTCTTGTTTGCCTCGCAATAGTATCGATTCTTGGAATAAGTGCAAAGATGCTTTTATCACTAAGTATTTTCCTCCTGCAAAAATTATTTCCATTAGAACCCAAATCATGAATTTCAAGAAACTTGAACATGAGCATGTTGCGCAGTCTTGGGAAAGGATGAAAATGATGCTAAGGAATTGCCCAACTCATGGGTTAAATCTTTGGATGATCATACAAAATTTTTATGCAGGATTGAATTTTGTTTCTCGTAATCTTTTAGATTCCGCCGCGGGTGGTACTTTTATGGAAATTACTTTGGGTGAAGCCACCAAATTTCTTGATAATATTATGGCAAATTATTCATAATGGTGTAGCGACCCGACCCGAATGGATCTAGTCTCTGTGCATAAGTGTCATCCCTGGATCAGTAATGCTGACACACACAGTACTTGAAGGATTTATAATAGGGTAGCAATCACACACTTATTACATCGAATGTCTCAAAAGAGAACTTATTACAATAAATATGGCTTAAGGCCATCTAAGTAAGACAACAGTGGAAGGCTTGGAAGATAAAGTGAGTCCATCAACTCCAATGGCATAGCTGAGTGCACGACAAATGACCTAGCGCACCTTACTCTTCGTCTGAAAATTCTGTAACATGATATGTTGTAGCCCGAAACGGGTCAGCACATGGAATATGCTGGCAAGACAACACAGTAGAGCAGAACAAGTAAATGTTATCACTACATGCATATATGGCTGGTGGAGGCTCTATGGTTATAATGTTTTTGCAAAAAGCCAATTTTTCCTACAACAAAGGAATATAATTTATTTAACTACAAAGTTGGTTGAAAAACATTGAGAATGGTAACCCCATCTCAATCCCAATTAAAAATAATTCACATCCCAGCAAATTAATTTAGAGTGATGAGATCCACATGATAATCCAAGAACCAGATACTCAAGATGTCCATAACCGGGGACACGGCTAACCATTATTAGTTTGTACACTCTGCAAAGGTTTGTGCACTTTTCCCCACAAAACTCGATCTCCTCCATTGTATTTCTCGCACTGCATGGTGTTTGAGAAATGGATGACCGAGACACAGTCTTTCCGAAGAGGTCCCCTTAACCGGTAGATAGGCCGGTACACCTGTAGTCCCCTACATCTGCTAGCCCATCATGGAAAGGTTTCCCACAACTTACTCAACTATGCTAGAGCCCATAATAGCTTGTGTCTGCACACGGAAGTTTCAGCATGAATAATCTTATGATCCCTTTGAGCCTGGGTGGTGAACCAAAAAAAAGGACAGCACTGGTATATCCCTAGGTGCCCGCAACCAATCCAACCAGATGTGTGTTTAAGTAGCCACCTTAAGTAAACCATTAATTAGTAATCTCACATCTGTCATGGATACACTCAAACCCAATCCATGTCTACGAGCATAGCATGGCAATAAGTAGCATAACGCAGAAGTAACTCCCAGGGTTTGATAATAGAGGGTAATAGGTTCTACCTCATCATCTACTTCCCAAACCCACAGGTTAAGAGATCCTACTCATGCAATGATTGAGGGGTTGAAACTAATGCATAAAAACTGGGTAAAAAGGATATAATCAAAGTGTTACTTGCCTTGCTGATGATCCGCAAAACCTAGTGACTCGTAGTAGCATGTTGCGCACTCCGGGAATTCTATCGCAAACAAACAATGGCATACATAAGCACTCAAGCAAAGATGCATGGGTAACTATCGAATAAGAAGATCGAATCTGAAAACTCAGCTGAAGAGATTCGATCTGGAAAAAGAATCAATCGAATCGGAGCTACAAAACTGAAACTACAGTCAAAAGAACTTTGAAAACTAATCTGCTTGAAACCAAATTTTAAAATTTACAAAACCTTGTTCAAGTTGATTAAACAAAAATAGGGTTTCGAGACGAAGATTTTGGCATTGGTTTCACTGGATTTGGACAAATGGTTAAGAAACGGTGAGCGTTTGAAGATCAAGGGCTAATCTGCGATAAAAATAATCGCGGATAGGTCCCTGGCCGAAAAAAAAGACTAACGAACGTTCGCTGTCTGAACCTAACCGGCGACATGTTCGTTAAAACGAACGAACGGACAAACGTCCGCTAAAATAAATAAACTGATCTAATAGATTAAACCGGAAACTAAAAAAACCGAGGTTAACCGAAGAAAACTGATCGGTCAACGGCGGGGTCAACGGCGAGATCCGACGCGGCGGCGGCTTCGGCGACGACGGGCGGCGGCAGCAGCAGGAGGCGGCGCGGCAGCGCTGGCGGCCGCAGCGGTGGCGCGACAGCGGCGGCGGCTGCAGCGGTGCCGCGACAGTGGCGGCGGCTGCAGCGGTGGCGCGGCACGCGAGGCGGTGGCGCGGACTGGCGGCGACGGCTAGGGTTTCGGGGGGCGCGGGCTGGCGGCGGTGACTTGGGCCTCGGGCAGCGGCTTTTAAAGCCTTGGCCGGAGGAGTCCGGCTCGGGCACGGCCCGTTAGGTCAGTTTAACTTTAGAAAAAATAGATTCCGCTGGAAAAATCCTAGAAAATAAAATAAAAATCTAAAAATACCAAAGCAAATTTTCTCCGTCTAAAATGGAATATTTAGAACAAATTGAACATTTTCTTGGCCTAAAAATGCAATTTTGAAAAACGCATATATTTCTAATTCAAATAAAATAGCAATAAAATCCAAATAAAATTATTTATTTGATTTTAATATTTTTTCCTCCAATATTTCATTTATTTTGGAGAACTCATATTATCTCCTCCCATATATTTTAATATGAAATATGTTTGGAGAGAAAAATAATTAAAACCAAAATGATGCCCATTTCAATATTTGAGAAAATTTAAATATGAAAATCGTGAAATCCCCAACTCTCTCCGTGGGTCCTTGAGTTGCTTGGGATTTTTAGGATCGCAAAACAAAATGCAACAAAATATGATATGCAATTATGATGTCCTATGTATAACATTCCAAATTGAAAATTTGGGATGTTACAAACCTACCCCCCTCAAGATGAATCTCGCCCTCGAGATTCAGGTTGGCTAGAGAATAGGTGTGGGTGGTCTTTCCGTAGATCATCCTCTCGTTCCCAGGTGGCTTCATCCTCGGTATGGTGGCTCCGCTGAACTTTGCAAAACGCGATAACCTTACTGCGTGTAACTCGGCTGGCAAACTCGAGAACCTTGATAGGTTTCTCCTCATAGGTTAGATCACTATCCAATTGAATTGCTTCCAGGGGCACTGTATCTCTCAAAGGAATGTTGGCCATCTCTGCATGACACTTCTTCAACAGGGAAACATGAAACACATCATGAACTTCTGATAGTCCTTTGGGTAACTCCAACTTGTAGGCAACTTCTCCCATACGTTCCAAAACTTGGTATGGTCCTACGAATCTTGGGGCTAGCTTTCCCTTAACTCTAAAACATTTAACTCCTCGTAGGGGTGATACACGAAGATATGCCCTGTCTCCGATTTCGTAGACTACCTCCTTGTGTTTTGAGTCTGCATAACTTTTCTGCCTGGACTGAGCTACCTTCAGTCTGTCTCGGATCAACTTAACCTTCTCTTCTGAATCCCTGATCAAACCTGGTCCAAACAACTGACGGTCTCCAACTTCAACCCACATCAACGGTGTCCTGCACCTTCTTCCATACAAAGCTTCGAAGGGTGCCATCTTTAGGCTAGCTTGATAACTATTGTTGTAAGAGAACTCTGCATAGGGCAAATTATCATCCCAACTAGAACCATAATCAAGCGCACAAGCTCTCAACACTGATTGACTCTCCCGGTCTGTCCATCTGTCTATGGATGAATAGCTGTACTGAACTCTAGCCTGGTGCCCAGAGTCTGGTGCAGCTGGTGCCAAAACTTTGAAGTAAACTGGGTTCCTCTATCTTATATAATAGTCCTCGGAACTCCATGCAGACATACGATCCTGGTCATGTATATCTTGTCCAATTTCGCACTGGTATAGGTGGTTTTCACTGGGATAAAGTGAGCCACTTTGGTTAAGCTATCCGCTACTACCCAAATAGAATAGTATCCCGATCGGGTCCTGGGTAATTCGGTGATGAAATCCATGCCAAGCTTATCCCACTTCCATTCAGGTATCGACATAGGCTGCAGTAATCCTGCTGGCTTCTGATGTTCTGCCTTCACTCTCTGACATACATCACATACAGCTACATACTCGGCAAAGTGCTTCTTCATACCCATCCACCAGAAACACTCCTTCAAATCCAAATACATCTTGGTGTTTCTGGGGTGTATTGAGTATGGCGAGTCATGAGATTCCTGAAGTATTAACTTCCTGATCTCTGCATTATTGGGTACATAAACACGGTCATCAAACCATAAGGTGTCGTGCTCATCCTCACGAAAACCTTTGGCCTTTCCTTTGCTCATCTTCTCCTTTATCTCAGCAATTTCTTTATCATCCTTCTGAGCTTCTCGTTTCCCAATAATGTCGATTGAACTTCCATTGCTGCAACAAAACCTCTAGGGACTATCTTCAAACGAAGCTCCCTAAGATCTTCAGCTAACTCCTTTGGCAATCCTCTGCTCATGAGGGTATTGGCGTAACTCTTCTGGCTCAAAGCGTCTGCTATGACATTGGCCTTGCCTGGATGATAGTGCAACTTCATAGCATAATCCTTTATGAGCTCCAACCATCTGCTTTGCCTGAGATTCAACTCCTTCTGTGTGAAAATGTACTTCAAACTCTTATGATCCGTGTACACATCACAATGGTTTCCAATAAGAAAATGTCTCCAGGTTTTGAGTGCATGCACTACGGCTGCTAACTCCAAATCATGTGTGGCATAATTCAATTCATGTGGTCAAAGCTATCGTGAGGCATATGAAACAACTCTTCCGTCTTGCATAAGTACACTTCCAAGTCCTAAGCGAGACGCGTCGCAATACACATGGAAATCCTTACGTATATCTAGCAGAATCAGCATTGGGGCTGTAGTCAAACGTTTCCTCAACTCCTGAAAACTTGCCTCACATTCATCTGTCCATTTAAACTTGGTGTCCTTCAACAGCTCTGTCCTGGACTTTGCAATCTTAGAGAAATTCTCAATGAATCTCCAATAATATCCCGCGAGTCCTAGAAAACTGCGGATCTCTCCAACTGAGGTGGGTTCCAACCACTCAGTGACTGACTGAACCTTCAAAGGGTCTACTGCTATACCTTCTCCTGATATAACATGTCCAAGGAATCCAACTTCCTTCAACCGAAACACACATTTGCTAAATTTGGCGTATAACTGATATTCCCTGAGCTTTTCTCAAGAACTAAATGCAAATGCTCCTTATGCTCCTCTTCATTCTTCGAGTACACCAAAATTTCATCAATGAACACCATGAAAAATTTATCCAAGAACTCCATGAACACCTTGTTCATCATACTCATGAAATACGCAGGGGCGTTAGTCAATCCGAATGACATAACCGTATACTCATACAGCCCGTACCTGGTGGTGAAAGCTGTCTTAGGTATATCCTGTTCTCGAATCTTCAGCTGGTGGTATCTTGATCGAAGATCGATCTTGGAAAAGACTTTAGCTCCTTGCAGCTGGTCAAACAAATTATTGATCATTGACAGTGGGTACTTGTTCTTGATCGTCACTTCATTCAATGCACGATAATCAACAACCATTCTCAGAGACTTACCCTTCTTCTCAACCAAGAGCACTAGGGCTCCCCATGGTGATGAACTTCGTCGAATGTAACCTTTCTCCAATAACTCCTTAATCTGTTTCTTAATCTCCTCCATATCATTAGCGGGCATCCGGTATGGTCTCTTTGATATTGGTCCGGTGCCTGGCAATAACTCTATCAAAAACTCAATGTCTCGATCCGGGGGCATGCCTGGTAGTTCCTCTGGAAATACATCTGGGTAATCCTTTACTACAGGCACTTCTTCCTGAACAACTCCCGTGAGGGAATTTACTTGAGTACTCTTAGGAGTATGCCTGGATACATACTTAATCATTTTTCCCTCCGGTGTGGTGAGTAGAATTGACCTACTAGCGCAATCAATGTTTCCTCCATACTTCGATAGCCAATCCATACCGAGTATCACATCCAATCCTTGTGATTCCAAAATTATCAAGTCTGAGGGAAAAACATGCCTACCTATGGTCAATGGCATATGAAAACATCCACTCCTTGCCATATACTCTGCTCCGGGTGAGCTTACTAACATAGGTGTCTTAAGAACTTTGGTGGGCAACTTATACTTATCCACGAATCCCCTTGATATGTATGAATGTGATGCACCAGTATCAAAAAGAACTATTGCAGTAAATGACTTAACCAAAAACTTACCGATAACTGCATCTGGATGCTCCTCAACCTCCTCCACGTTAACGTGGTTCACTTGTCCCTTGTTGAAAGGATTTGGATTATTTCTAGAGCTTCCATTGCCATTTCCATTCTTGAGTTCAGGGCACTCATTGGCATAGTGCCCAGTCTTCCCGCACTTGAAACAAGTAACGTGGCTTTGGTCCTTCTTGGCGGGTGTGCTTGGGTTAGAGCGGTTCTGACTGCTTGCTCCACTCCTGTTTCCATTCCTAGAGCCATTGTGGTTATGCGGAATTCCTCCATTGTGGTTATGGCCTCCATGGTTATGGGTAAATCCTCCCGGGTTCGGGGTGAAATGGGGTTTCTGCTGAGCTCCAGAATTGTACTTCCCTTGTCCATACTTCCTCTTGCGCCTCTCAATCTTCTGCTGCTTCCCTTCAATCATAAGAGCTTTATCTACCAACTCCTGGTAGTTGTTGAATGTTGCCACCATCAACTTCATACTCATCTCATCATTCAGCCCTTCCATAAACTTCTCATGTTTCGCGGCATCGGTGGCCACGTCATCCGGGGCATAATGAGCTAGCTTGCTAAACTCCTCCACGTACTGCCCTACAGTACGGTTGCCCTGGCCTAAGTTGTGAAACTCATGCTTCTTCATACTCATAGCTCCAGTTGAGACATGAGCAGTGTGGAATGCTTGCTGAAACTGCTCCCAAGTAACATTGGCTATGGGGAAAGTGGCAGTGTAATTTTCCCACCATGCGGCTGCGGGTCCATCCAATTGGTGTGCGGCAAAACGCACCTTCTCAGCATATGTGCAACCGGCAGTGGTTAACTCCCTTCCAATCCTGCGTAGCCAGTCATCCGCAACTATGGGCTCAGTGCTACTGGAAAACACCGGCGGTTGTAACCTCAGAAAACAGGCTAAGTTGTCAACTAGAGGTGGTGGCGATGGGTTGTTGTTGTTGTTGCCCTGATTCTGAACTAGCAACTGCATCAGTGTATTCTGCTAGTGGATCAACTGAGTGAGCTCCGGTGGGAAGGCAAATCTGGGGTCACGTCTCGGAGGCATCTGATGGGTTTAGAGGGGAGAGATTAGAATATAATGAGGTCTAATGAGAAAGCACTATACATATGCACATGAGACAAACACAATCAATATCACTCCAAAACAATATCAAGCAAGGGCATACAATCGATCTAACTATCGTTACAGTGCTCGGACTACTGATATATACATGGGGTAATAGTACTAATAATATGGTGGTCTACTAGAAATTTTGATCGGTAGAAGACTCCATGATATCTGCTCCAGCTTCGTCTTCATAATCATCATCACTGGGGTCGTAGGCGGTGTCGTCGATGATGATGTATTCCTTGGGGTGGTCATCATCTCCTCCTGGCGTAGGGTCTCCCATGAATACTCCTAGCTTCCTTGTCAGGTCATCATTCATCTCCACTAGTACGGTGATTTCCTCCTCGTATCTGTCGCCTGTAGACTTGAGTTCCTCTTCCAGCTCCATGTTCCTAGTCATCAACTTCTTCAGATCTATCATGCTTGCGCACATCTGGTTCTCCTGGCGACGAATGTGATGATTTAACTCCTGGATGAAGGCTGCAATGGACATGTCCTTCCTGGTGCTGATCATCTCCCATTGCTCATCTCGGCGCCCACATATCTGGTAGATAGTGTCCTTAAGCTCCTTGTGATAAACTTCTCCGATGTGTCCCATGGTGATGTGGGCTGCCATGCTCTTTCCTAGACTCCAGGTTGGTGCATCAAAGGAAAACTCTATGGGCTCAGTTACTGGCGTGAATGTCCTTCCTGGAACTTGAACTCGAATCATCCAACGCTCCTCTTCTGGTAGTGTGGCGGTGTAAGTCTCGGTGAAGCTTGATATTCCAACGTTCAGGTACTTAGTGACTTCCGTCAAGTGTCATCCAAAAGGTGTGTCTTCATCCGGCTGGGTAAACTTATTCCTTGTGTCTGCCATCCTAAAGAGTAGAAAATGGAGAGGAGTCAGAAATGAGTAGAGAAGAGTGACCTATTGATCAACTTAGTGGTCGTGTCCTACATTCAGCGTGTGCTCTGACACCATCTTGTAGCGACCCGACCCGAATGGATCTAGTCTCTGTGCATAAGTGTCATCCCTGGATCGATAATGCTGACACACACAGTACATGAAGGATTTATAACAGAGTAGCAATCGCACACTTATTACATTGTATGTCTCAAAATAGAACTTATTATAATAAATATGGCTTAAGGCCATCTAAGTAAGATAACAGCGGAAGGCTTGGAAGATAAAGTGAGTCCATCAACTCCAACGGCATAGCTGAGTGCACGACAAACGACCTAGCGCACCTTACTCTTCGTCTGAAAAGTCTGCAACATGATATGTTGTAGCCCGAAACAGGTCAGCACATGGAATATGCTGGCAGGAATAAGTAAATGCTATCACTACATGCATATATGGCTGGTGGAGGCTCTATGGTTATAATGTTTTTGCGACAAGCCAATTTTCCCCCTACAACAAAGGAATAATTTATTTAACTACAAAGTTGGTTGAAAAATATTGAGAATGGTAACCCCATCTCAATCCCAATTAAAAGTAATTAACATCCCAGCAAATTAATTTAGAGTGATGAGATCCACATGATAATCCAAGAACCAGATACTCAAGATGTCCATAACCAGGGACACGGCTAACCATGATTAGTTTGTACACTCTACAGAGGTTTGTGCACTTTTCCCCACAAGACTCGATCTCCTCCGCTGTATTTCTTGCACTGCATGGTGTTTGAGAAACGGATGACCGAGACACAGTTTTTCCGAAGAGGTCCCCTCAACCGATAGATAGGCCGGTACACCTATAATCCCCTACATCTACTAGCCCATCATGGAAAGGTTTCCCACAACTTACTCAACTATGCTAGAGCCCATAATAGCTTGTGGCAGCACACGGAAGTTCCCAGCATGAATAATCTTATGATCCCTATGAGCCTCGGGGGCGAACCAAAAAAAAGGATAGCACTGGTATATCACCAGGTGCCCGCAACCAATCCAACCAGATGTGTGTTTAAGTAGCCACCTTAAGTAAACCATTAATTAATAATCTCACATCTGTCATGGATACACTCAAACCCAATCCACGTCTACGAGCATATCATCGCAATAAGTAGCATAACGCAGAAGTAACTCCCAGGGTTTGATAATAAAGGGTAATAGGTTCTACCTCATCATCTACTTCCCAAACCCACAAGTTAAGAGATCCTACTCATGCAATGATTGAGGCGTTGAAACTAATGCATAAAAACTGGGTAAAATGGATCTGATCAAAGTGTTACTTGCCTTGCTGATGATCCGTAAAACCTAGTGACTCGTAGTAGCACGTTGCGCACTCCAAGAATTTTATCGCAAACAAAAAATAGCATACATAAGCACTCAAGCAAATATGCACGGGTAAATATCTAATAAGAAGATCAAATCTGAAAACTCAACTGAAGAGATTCGATCTGGAAAAAGAATCAAACAAATCGGAGCTACGGAACTTAAACTACGGTCAAAAGAACTTTGAAACCAAATCTGCTTGAAACCAAATTTTAAAATTGTCAAAACCTTGTTCAAGTTGATTAAACAGAAAGAGGGTTTCAGATGAAGATTTTGGCGTTGGTTTCACTGGATTTGGACGAACGGTTAAGAAACGGCGAGCGTTTGAAGATCAGGGGCTAATCTGCGATAAAAATAATCATGGATAGCTCCTTGGTCGAAAAATAAAAGAAAAAGAAAAAGACTAACGAACGAACGTTCGCTGTCTGAACCTAACCGGTGAACATGTTCGTTAAAACAAACGAACGGACGAACGTCCGCTAAAATAAAAAACGGATCTAATAGATTAAACCGGAAACTAAAAAACCGAGGTTAACCGAAGGAAACTGACCAGTCAACGGCGGGGTCAACGCAAGATCCGACGCGGTGGCGGCGGCGGCGCAGCGCACGAGGCGACGGCGCGGGCGGCGGCGCGGACTGGCGGCGGCGGCTAGGGTTTCGGGGGGGCGCGGGCTGGCAGCGGCAACTTGGGCCTCGGGGCCTCGGGCGGCAGCTTTTAAATCCTTGGCCGGAGGAGTCCGGCTCGGGCACGGCCCGTTAGGTCGGTTTAACTTAAAAAAACAGATTTCGCCAAAAAAATCCTATAAAATAAAATAAAAATCTAAAAATACCAAAACAAATTGTCACCGTCTAAATGGAATATTTAGAACAAAGTGAACATTTTCTTGGCCTTAAAATGCAATTTTGAAAAATGCCTATTTTTCTAATTCAAATAAAATAGCAATAAAATCCAAATAAAATTATTATTTGATTTTAATATTTTTCCTCCAATATTTCGTTTATATTGGAGAAGTCATATTATCTCCTCTCATATATTTTAATATGAAATATTTTTGGAGAGAAAATAATTAAAACTAAAATGATCCCCGTTTCAATATTTGAGAAAATTCAAATATGAAAATCGTGAAATCCCCAACTCTCTCTGTGGGTCCTTAAGTTGCTTAGGATTTTTAGGATCGCAAAACAAAATGCAATAAAATACGATATGCAATTATAATGTCGTATGTATAACATTCCAAATTGAAAATTTGGGATGTTACAAATGGCATATCGAAAGAGCTCCTATTAGTAAAAAGTTTAATTCGGTTGAAGAAAATTTCTTGTTTGAGTGATAGAGTTGATGCTCTTATGAAATTGGTTGCTATTAAAAGTACTCCTATTTATTTTAATGATATGCCTTTGTCTAATTTGATTGAGCAAAATAGTGATGCTATTGATGTGAATTTTTCTCTAGAAATAATTTCAACATCAATGCTTATAGAGGTAATTTTAATCCTAGGCCTTTTCCTTGTAATTCCTCTAATAATTATGGTAATTCCTATGGAAATCAATCTTATAATAATAATAGGAACACCTCTTATCTTGAGAACAATATTAAAGAATTTATCATTACACAAAAAGTTTTCAAGACTTCCATAGAAGAAAAGTTGAACAAATTTGATGTTTTGTCTAGAAGTGTTGATAGAATTGCTCGTGATGTGGAAAATGTCGAGATGAAAATTTTTATGCCTAAATAGATGAATCAATTAAAGCTCTTTATGTTTCTATTGATGAAAGTAAGAAAAGAACTGCTATGCTTAGAGCTAAAAGAGAATTTTTGGGAAAAAGCTTTTTCTAGTGATTATTCTTGCAAAGATGATGAAGATCTTAAAATGATTGGTGTTTCTTATATTGATTCCTTGTTTAGTAAAGTTAAGAATGATGAAAAGGGACTGGAGAAGGGTAAACATTAGCTAGAAGGCATCCCGATAATTCGGAGGGTGAAATTCTTGTTGAGAAAATTGATAAAAGTGCGTTTGAAGAGGTCAAAACTTTAACTAGTGATGTGCCCACTCTTTTGGATTACAAATACTTTAATTATGATAGTTGCTCTTTTATTGATTGTATGTCTTTGTTGCAATCCATGATAAATTCACCCCATGCTTATGAACAAAATAAAGCTTTTATTAAACATATTGTTGATGCTATGATGAAAGCTCTTGAAGAAAAATTGGAATTAGAAGTTTCAATTCCTAGAAAATTTTATGATGAGTGGGAACCTACTATCAAATTCAAGATTAAAAATTATGAGTGTTTTGCTTTGTGTGACTTGGGTGCTAGTGTTTCCACAATTCTGAAATCTTTATGTGATGTGCTTGGTCTTACCGATCTTGAAGAATGTTCTTTGAATTTGCACTTGGCGGATTGTACTATTAAAAAGCCTATGGGGAGAATTAATGATGTTATTATTCTTGCAAATAGTAATTATGTGCCCATAGATTTTATTGTTCTTGATGTTGATTGCAATCCATCTTGCCCAATTATTCTTGGTAGACCATTTTTACGCACTATCGGTGCCGTGATTGATATGAAAGAGGCAATATTAAGTTCCAATTTCCTTTGAGAAGGGTATGGAACACTTTCCTAGAACTAGAATTAAGCTACCTTATGAATAAATCATGAGGGCATCTTATGGATGAAGAACCAAATATGACAAAACTTAGATCCTTGCTTATGCCTAGCTAAGGGTGTAAAACTATAGTGCTTGTTGGGAGGCAACCCAATGAATAAAATTTATTTTTGCTTTTTGCTTTATGTTCTTGTGTGTTTACAAAATTATTCTACTGTTACGATTGTCTTTTTTATGTTTTAATTAATGTTTGTGTCAAGTAAAGCCTTTAGGATCTTCTTGGGCAATAGTTGTTTGATCTTGCTGAAAAAACAGAAAGTTTGCGCTCACGAAATTAATTTTCATTTTCTACCAGAGAGCAATAAAATACCCATTCCACTTGCAGTAGATCAATATACAAATTTCTCAGGTCGTCCTAATTTTTCAGAGGTTTTGGTGTTACAGAAGTATTCGAAATAGTCAGATTGTCACAGACTGTTCTGTTTTGACAGATTCTGTTTTCTTTGTGTTGTATGCTTATTTTGATGGCTCTATTGTTTTCTTTGATGAGTTTTTGTCATAGGAAAGTTGGAATACAGTAGATATAATACAAAAACAAAATATGAATTGATTTTATACAGCACTTATAGTAGTGGTTTATTATTCTTATACTAATGGATCTCACGAAGGCATTGTTGAGTTTTGTGTGATTGAAGTTTTCAAGTTTTGGGTTATCTTACGATGGATGAAGGAAGGATGTAAGAGCCTAAGCTTGGGGATGCCCCGGCATCCCAAGATATTATCCAATAATGAGCAACCAACTAAGCTTGGGGATGCCCCCGAGTGGCATCCCCGCTTTCTTCCAACAACTATCGGTATTTTACTCGAGACTATATTTTTATTCGTCACATGATATGTGTTTTGCTTGGAGCATCTTGTATGATATGTGTCTTTGCTTGTTTTATTTTGTGTTTTCAGTTATCAATCCTTGCTGGACACACCTATTTGAGAGAGCCAAAATTGTGTCATCACTTGTTAGAATTGCTCTCTATGCTTCAGTTAAACCTTTTATGAGCTAGGACTTGCTCTAGTGCTTCACATTTATCTTTTTGAGCATGGTGTGCTTAGTATTTTTGAAGAAATTCTCTCTTGCTTCACTTAGATTTGTTTGAGAGTTAGTAAAATTTTGAAGAAATTCTCTCTTGCTTCACTTACATTATTTTGAGAGAAAGAAAAATTGTTATGCTCATGATCTTCACTTATATTTGGTTGAGCTTATGAAAAGCAACTCATGAAAATTAGTCCAAAAGTGATAGATATCCAAGAAGAATAAAGTAAAAGAAAATGTCATGAAGATCATTGGACAAAATAAACTTGATTCTTAGTAATAGTTTTGAGATATGATGATGTGATATGTGAGTTATGTTGATGAGTAATTGTGCTTTAGTAGGAATATTGGTGTTAAGGTTTGTGATTCCCTATGCAAGTATGGAAGTCAATAGTCATGCAATGAAAATTATATCCTTCTTGTGGTGCATTATCCGGTGTTAATTATGCTTAATGCTTGCTTATGAGATTATTCATTTCTTGGTTGGTCGCTTCCCAATCTTTTGCTAGCCTTCATTTTGTACTACGTATGACCTCTACTTGTGCATCCAAAATCGTTTAAACCAGTTTTGCCACATGAGTCCACTATATCTACCTATATGCGGTATTCTTTTGCCATTCTAAGAAAATTTGCATGTGCCATATCTAATTTTCAAAATAAACTTCTCTTTTGTGTGTTTGTTTCGCTCGCGGAGTGGTGAAGGGTGGCTAATATTTTCCATGCTAGATGTGTTATTCTCAAGATGAGTGTTTATTCACTTATCATTGCATGAGAGTAAGGCAAAGGTATTAGGGATGCCCAGTCCCGAAATGCAAAAACAAAAATGGATTTACTTTATGTTGTCAAAAAATAAATTCCTTGGAAAGTGTTGGTATGGAGGGCACCCGTGGATATGGTTAGCCATGGAAAGTTAAAGTTATGGTGGAAAAAGGAATAAACTTTATTTTCTATTTGGGAACCGCCTATGGCATATCTAGCATGGAAAGTGTTCGTAACTCTAAATTGTTTTCGTTGGTGGGATGGATACACCTCCCAAAATGTTTTTATCTCAAATTTTTCGCTTTGAGCTCTGGCACCTCTACAAATCCCTACTTCCCTCTGCGAAGGGTCTATCTTTTACTTTATGCAATTTTTGATTTTGAAATTTGAGTCTCCACCTTCTCTTATAAAAAGCACCAACTAGGAGGCAATATGATCGTGCTCAAGTATTGGGTGTAGTTAATATCCGAGTGTGTTCCATGAATGGATCAATGTTTGAGCATGATGGGCTAGGGATAACTTATTTTAGCATTGATATTTTGAAAGACATGGTTTCTTGTTGATATGCTTGAGTATCTAAATTATTATGTCAAAACTAGACTATTGCTTTGAATCACATAAAAGTCAAAATGTCCATGCTATAAAGAAAAGAATATGATATGACTTGATGAACATCACTCCACATCAAAAATTCTATTTTTATCACTTACCTACTCGAGGACGAGTAAGAGTTAAGCTTGGGGATGCTGATACGTCTCCAACATATCTATAAATTTTTATTGTTCCATGCTATTTATTATCAATCTTGGATGTTTTGTAATCATTTTATATCATTTTTTGGTACTAACCTATTGACATAGTGTCCAGTGTCAGTTCCTGTTTTTTCATGTTTTTTTACATCGCATGAAATCAATATCAAACGGAATCCAAATGGCACGAAACTTTATGATGATTTCTTAGGGCTAGAAGAAAGGCAATGGGCCCAGGTTGCACCTGGGGGTGCCCCGAGGGGGGCACAACCCACCAGGGCGCGCCAGGAGGCCCTGGCGTGCCCAAGTGGGTTGTGCCCACCTCGGGTGCCCCCTGGACCGCCTCTTTGCTCTATAAATACCAAAATATTCCCAAAACCCTAGGGGAGTTGACGAAATATTCATCCAGCCGCCGCAGGGTCAAGAATCACCAGATCCAATCTAGACACAATCACGGAGGGGTTCACCACTTCCATTGGTGCCTCTCCGATGATGCGTGAGTAGTTCTTTGTAGACCTTCAGGTCCGTAGTTAGTAGCTAGATGGCTTCATCTCTCTCTCTTGATCCTCAATACAATGGTCTCTTGGAGATCCATATGATGTAACTCTTTGGCGATGTGTTTGTTGGGATCGATGAACTTCGAGTTTATGATCAGATCTATGTTTTTATATCCATGAAAGTATTTAAGTTTCTTTGATCTCTTTTATGCATGATCTCTTATAGCCTCGTATTTCTTCTCCGATATTTGGGTTTTGTCTGGCCAACTCGATCTATTTATCTTGCAATGGGAACAAGTGCCTGGTAGTGGGTTCGACCTTACGGTGCTTGATCCCAGTGACAGAAAGGGAACCGACACGTATGTATCGTTGCTACTAAGGATAAAAGGACGAGATCTATATCTACCACCATATAGATAAACAGATCATGTCTACATCATGTCGTCGTTCTTATTGCCTTACTCCATTTTTCCATGAACTTCATACACTAGATGCATTCTGGATAGCGGTCGATGTGTGGAGTAATAGTAGTAGATGCAGGCAGGAGTCGGTCTACTAATCTTGGACGTGATGCCTATGTAATGATCATTACCTGGATATCGTCATAATTATTTGATGTTCTATCAATTGCCCAAGAGTAATTTGTTTACCCACCGTTTGCTATTTTTCTCGAGAGAAGCCACTAGTGAAACCTACGGCCCCGGGGTCTTATTTCTCATATATTTGCCTTTGCGGTCTACTTTTTCCTTGCTTTTATTTTCAGATCTATTAAACCAAAAATCCAAAAATATCTTGCTATAATTTATTTTATTTGGCGTTTGATCTATCAATATTTACAACTTTCTCCTGTCACACGCCAATTTCTGGCGCCATTACCCAAAAGGGATTGACAACCCCTTTAACTCGTCGGGTTGCAAGGTATTGTTATTTGTGTCCAGGGGTTGGTTACGTTGTGTTGCTTGGTTCTCCAACTGGTTCGGTACCTTGGTTTCATAACTGAGGGAAATACTCTACCATTGATGTGCTACATCATCCCTCCCTCTCTAGGGAAATACCGACGTAGTTCTAGCTGCCATCAGTGTCGGACGTCCGATACTTGTCGGGAGTCCGAGATTTCAGCTCTGGTCAGAGGTTCCCGTCGTTCGATAAAGGTCGGACGTCCGGTGTATCGGGGTCAACACGAGATTTGAGTTCCGGGACGTGATTTTGGGGTCAAAATTGGGCGAATTTTGCGGATGAAATTGGAGGAAAAGACGGGGGAAAGCTAGATCACCAAGCAAAGTCATCGATCAAAATCAACAAAACATCATCAAACCAAAAAATCACAAAAAAATTGGGGCTTTTTTTGGTGGGAATTTTTGAAATTTAGGACGAAATCACACAAAACAAGGCTAGAAAATGGGGGTAGGGGCTCCAAATTCATGATCAACATGGCTCATGATACAAAGATGATGTAGGGTGGAAACCCTAGTGACGATCTTTCACGATTTGGAGGTGATCCTACAAAGAACACGAGAGAAAACACGAGGGGAAACGAGAGGAAAACACTCAAATTGACGAGATCCAATCACTCATATGCTAGATCCATGAACATAAAGAGTGATACAAGATCTGAACGCAACAAAGGATGATACAAGAGGTGGTAGTTCTTCTTTGTGAGGAGGTCTTGAGGGGTCTTCCCATGAGGGGTCTTGAATCCACTTGGGGTATCTTCTTCGTAGAGGTCGATCGTGAACTCCGATGGAGAAGTAATCAAGTGGATGAACAAAGCTCTATCTCTCAAATGAGCTATCACATTGATAACCCTAACTAGGAGGAGGTGGAGGAGTATATATAGTATAGGTCCATGAAGGGGTAAGTGGGAGATGGATACATGGGCCTCGAGCGCGATCTCTGTGTGCACACAGGCGTCGGACATCTGACGGCTGTCGGTCATCCGGTCGCTCACGGGTGTCCGGTCGTCCAGAAGTCTTTGGACTTCCGACATTTTGGCTATGTTTCAGTGGCCTCGGATAACGCGTGGCGGGAAGTCGTCCAGGGGCTGAGGAGTGTTGGACGTCTGGCCTCGGTCAGTCGTCCGGTCGCTATAGACTTGGCCTTCGGCTGTAGTTGTTCTGGCTGGTGAAGACTCCAGGCGTCGGACGTCTGGTGTGGCTCAGTCGTCTAGTGGTTGTCGGACGTCCGAGAGCTATAGCTTCCCGGTAGCTCCTTCTCTTGCTCTGATTCCTCGCCTTCTCATCCAATGCTCCTAGCTACTTCATGGTCTTCCTCTTGGTTCCTGGCCATGCATAGCACATACATTTGAGGTAGTAGCCATGTCTCAAAAGTGGAAAGTGACGGTTCAGAGAGGAGTGAGTTCACCTTGTGTCCAATGGCATATAGTTGAGGTCTCATCGTATGTCCTCTTGGGGCTTGGAGAGCAGATGTAGTGTACATGGGGGTGATCGTAGGATGCTCCGCATCAGCATCTCTGATATAGCCTTTTCAGGTCTAGAATTCCAGCTCCGGCAATCTCCGTCGTCATGTGAATCTTGCAAATTAAGAGAGAAAAGGCATTAGAATTGCATCACGAAGTGTTATAATGATCAAAACATTATAAATAATAGCAGGAAAACATAATGCAAGATGGACGTATCAGTGACCTTACCACACACGATATAAACATAGTTTCAGTCCTAGCTAGGAAAAAATCGCAGTTCATCCTAGCTACTAACAGATGTCAGTATAAATATAACAGTCCAACGACTCAATAGGGGAAAGTTCATCGATGTTGAACTAGTGGAAAGTCCATCCTCGTCGTCTTCTTATTCTGCTACTGCTATTTCTTCTTCTTCCTCTCCTCATCTGTTTCTTCTTCTTCTTTTTTGGTTGCTTCTTCTCTTCTGCTGCTACTCTTGGTCCTACACATTGCCTAATGTCCTAACAACCGACCTAACATATGGGGGAGGGGGTCCAAGTTTCTTACCGGCTTCGAAGATGAAGATGAGGAAGGGGGCCATGGCTGGGTCGTGGAGGACCAGACGGTGGACAAAAGGGAGGAGAGAAGCATCTCCTGCTACCGGAGAGTGCTGTCGCCGCGTCCGCCGCCTGCGTTGCTTCCCTTTGCTTAGTCTGAGTCACTGCCGGTGCTAAGAACACATGAAGTGCTTGTCCTAGAGCTAGTGATGACTGGGTAAATGGAGCGCTGAGGCTAGATTTTGCGCCATCCCGCATTAGCCAATTTCCATCTCCCGTCGTCACCACTCAATTTCTCCTTCAACCGTCATGTGCGAGCTACATCCCTTTTGCGCCGCACTCAACCTGGCTCACTGGAAACTTCCGATTTGAGGGTTTCCAGCGCGACGAGCTCTGGGCTACTTTAAGGTTCGTGCCAATGCAAGCCAGCCCACCCTATTTGCAACCAAACACGTTTTTCTTGGCCCAACTCGACTTATTTGGAGGTAACGTGGGCAACCAAACACACCCATTGTGTGTGGGGGGAAGTCTTACGGTTAGGTGGAGGCTGACCGCTGGGCCTAGAGGGCTTGTTAGGTTTTACATGGGCCAAGGGTGCTAGGTGGGCCGGCCTGGCGCTGCTGAACATTCTTTTCCCCATATCAGAAAAGGAAAAAATGGAGAGGAAGAGCTAGCCTTTTTCCGAAAAGATGTTGTTTTAATGGTGGCATCGCTGATAGATTTCAAAGCTCCACCAATGAAATGAGGTACTTGGAATGTGCATGTGGTAAAATATTTGAATTCAAATGGGATTTAAATTGGAAGTGTGTTATGGGTGATTACAAGTTAATGGAATATTTCTTTTAGCTCCCTAATAACATTGAGATGCTATTATATGTGTTTTAAAGAGAAATCACCACGCGCATTTCCCTCAATTTAAATATATCGAAGACCCTAACAATTTATTTATTTGAATTTCATTTGGGTTGGCAATTTTAAATGAATTCAAGTGAGGGTTTTAAACAACATCATTTCAAATTAAAGCATGATGACATGATGATGCAAAAAAAATAGTAAAACAAATATTACAATAATAATTAAGGAAAGAAACTAGAGAATTGGTCTCGAGCTGTTACATGGGTACCCATCGGATAGACGAACACAACATTGAAAGGTGATTACATAATTGCTAGTTCCATGTGTGACATAGAGGTTCTACTGCCGGGGAATTGGTTCTTTGGTGGAGGATGGGAAGGGGGTATGGAGATTACATATACTCCCTCCATTCCATAGAACAAGGTGTATAGTTTTTGCAGATATTCTATAGAACAAGGCACAGAGGTAATTTAGCCATATTTGTCCTGAACTGCCCCTCAATCCAGACTTGAACCCTGTGCCATGAAGTAAATATAGTACATATGCATGCAAGGAGATGGTGGAAATTAGTCAATGCATGCAATTAGTCGGAAGTAAAGCTAGTCCTAAGAATGACAGGCCTATGCATGTAGGTCCATTTGGATCCCTTGTTAGTTTTCATTGCTAGGCAATGCTAGCCTTGCTGACAGAGGCTATCCGATTTGACTCGCTCGCTCAATAGAAGAAAATCTATAAACCACTGGTAACGAGGTAAGCTATCTCAGGAACCAAATCCATCACCTCCTTGCTGGGACAGGCTAAGTGAGCACTTGCCAGATAACCAAACACTCCCCTTGTGATTACTCCATCTGTTGTGCATGCCCATGCGACAACAATGGGAGTGGTTGGTTGGGCGCATGGGAGGATGTGACTCGCATGACATGCGAACGAGAAACGAGGAGGCAACCTGTTACATCTGAGATTTAATGAGCAGCGGTAGATACGGTTTTTCAGGGGTAGTATGGGAAACAAAATTTGTTCCTAGTGCTTCCTTAGGGTGTGAGCGAAGATTTATGCCTTAAGCATAGGAACAGTGGATTAAAGACCTAGTAGCATAGGATTTATAACACATGCCACCTACCAGTAAGATAAATCGGGTGGGGTCTGAACGTACCCATGGGTACAAAATCATATCCATGCCCTACCCACAACTAGTCGGGCAGGGTTCGGGCACCGCCCAAGGACCAAAAAATGATCTCATACCTTATCCACGCGGGTCGGGTATCCATGCCCATGGTTAAAATTGACATCTTTACATGTGGATGAGGCGGATATGATTCGGTGTAGTGTAACCTTACATGTGTCGTAGTCGTTCGTCATCTTGGGGGGCAAAGGTGTTCGACGGTGGAATTCGTTCGGGGCATCGATCTTCGAGATCAAAACGTCTGCGACTTCGAAATTCACGTAACCATAGCTCTGATATCACTTCTTAGAATAACACAAGACACGTGTTGAGCCATCGAGAAGAAGCAATCACACAAGCATGAGCACGACACCTAGATTTGTTAATAAGGTAAATCAACATGGCTACATCCATGGGCATGACTACGGGCCCTCCTACCATGTACTACCTCCGTCCAGGTTTATTGGTACCCTTTCTATTTTGTGCCCAACTTTGGCCATAGATTTAACAAACAAAATATAAGTTGTATGTCACAAAACTTATATTGTTGAATCAAAAGAGGTTTCCAGTAATACTATTTTGCGAAATATAACTTATTTTTTGTAGTTAAATCAAAAGTCAAAGTTTGACCCGAAATAGAATGGGGACTAATAAACCCGAACGAAGGTAGTACTACATCAACATAATACCATTGCTCTGACAACCGTGCCAGAACCGGTTCGGCAAGCCCTGTGAGTGGCGCCCTGACCGTCACTATTCTCATCTATGTCTAGTCTATTTTGCTACGCGTAGCGTCTTTATATATCGGGGTACACGTGTTCGATTCAAACATTCAACCGCCGCTAATTACAATGGCTCTGTGTCCCAGTCTCCCTAGGCGAGTTCTCTTATTTTGGATCGTTGTGGGGTGGTCTACGAAGGGCATCTCCAAGGCTAACCCGCAGATGCCTCGCAGCTTCGGTTTGCCATTAGAGACTATCCGGACCCGCTCCCTAGCTCCTGCTTCCTCTCACTGCTACCTCTTGAGCATGCGTTGGTTTTCCTTTGAAGAGGAAAGGATGATGCAGCAAAGTAGCATAAGTATTTCCCACTGTTTTTGGGAACCAAGGTATCAATCCAGTAGGAGGTAACACGCAAGTCACCTAGTACCTGCACAAACAATCAAGAACCTCGCAACCAACGCGATAAAGGGGTTGTCAATCCATTCACGGTCACTTGCAAAAGTGATATCTGATAAACATAGTAAGATAAATATTTTTGGTATTTTTGTTGTATAGATTGGAAAGTAAAGATTGCAAAATAGTAAAGGAGATGCGATAATAAAAGAGATGCAATATAATAAGGAATAGACCCCGGGGCCATAAGTTTCACTAGTGGCTTCTCTCATGATAACATGTATTACGGTGCGTGAACAAATTACTGCCGAAGAATTGATAGAAGAGCGCATAATTATGAGAATATCTAGGCAATGATTATGAACATAGGCATCACGTCCGTGTTAAGTAGACCGAAACGATTCTGCATCTACTACTATTACTCCACACATCGACCGCTATCCGGCATGCATCTAGAGTATTAAGTTCATCAGAACAGAGTAATGTTTTAGGCAAGATGACATGATGTAGAGGGATAAACTCAAGCAGTATGATATAAACCCCATCTTTTTATCCTCGATGGCAACAATACAATACGTGCCTTGCTGCCCCTACTGTCACTGGGAAAGGACACAACAAGATTGAACCCAAAGCTAAGCACTTCTCCCGTTGCAAGAAAGATCAATCTAGTAGGCCAAACTAAACCGATAATTCGAAGAGACTTGCAAAGATATCAAATCATGCATATAAGAATTCAGAGAAGAACCAAATATTTTTCATAGATAAACTTGATCATAAATCCACAATTCATCGTATCTCGGCAAACACACCGCAAAAAAGTATTACATCGAATAGATCTCCAAGAACATCGAGGAGAACTTTGTATTGAGAACCAAAGAGAGAGAAGAAGCCATCTAGCTAATAAATATGGACCCAAAGGTCTATGTTAAACTACTCAAACATCATCAGAGAGGCTATGGTGTTGATGTAGAAGCCCTCCGTGATCGAATCCCCCTCCGACAGATCGCCAGAAAAGGCCCCAGATGGGATCTCACGGGTACAGAAGGTTGCGGCAGTGGAAAAGTGGTTGCATGGCTCCCCCTGATGTTTTTAGGGTATAAGAGTATATATAGGTGAGATAAGTACATCAGTGGAGCTCCGTGGGGCCCACGAGGGTGGGGCGCGCCTACCCCCCTGGGCGCGCCCTCCTATCTCGTGGAATCTTCGCGGAGTTCCAGACTTCCACTCCAAGTCTCCTGGTTTGCGTTTGTTCCAAGAAAGATCCTCGCGAAGGTTTCGTTCCGTTTGGATTCCGTTTGATATTCCTTTTCTGCGAAACACTAAAGTAGGCAAAAAAACAGAAACTGGCACTGGGCCTCCGGTTAATAGGTTAGTCCCAAAAATAATATAAAAGAGCATATCAAAGCCCATTAAACATCCAAAACAGATAATATAATAGCAAGGAACAATCAAAAATTATAGATACGTTGGAGACGTTTCAAGCATGTCTAAGCTTATTTCCTGCTCGTCCTCGAGTAGGTAAATGATAAAAATAGAATTTTTTATGTGGAATGCTACCTAACATAATTTCAATGTAATTTTCTATTGTGGCATGAATGTTCAGATCCAAAAGATTCAAGACAAAATTTTAGTATTGACATAAAAAAATAATACTTCAAGCATACTAACCAAGCAATTATGTCTTCTCAAAATAACATAGCCAAAGAAAGCTCATCCCTACAAAATCATATAGTTTGGCCATGCTTCATTTTCGTCACACAAAATTCTCTCATCATGCTCAACGCTGTTGACAAGCCAAGAAATTGTTTCATACTTAGCCTTTTCAAACTTCTTCAACTTTCACGCAATATATGAGCGTGAGCCATGGACATAGCACTATAGGTGGAATAGAATGGTGGTTGTGGAGAAGACAAAAAGGAGGAAGATAGTCTCACATCAACTAGGCGTATCAATGGGCTATGGAGATGCCCATCAATAGATATCAATGTGAGTGAGTAGGGATTGCCATGCAACGGATGCACTTGAGCTATGAGTGTATGAAAGCTCAACAAAAGAAAATAAGTGGGTGTGCATCCAACTTGCTTGCTCACGAAGACCTAGGGCAATTTGAGGAAGCCCATCATTGGAATATACAAGCCAAGTTCTATAATGAAAAATTCCCACTAGTATATGAAAGTGACAACATAAGGGACTCTCTATCATGAAGATCATGGTGCTACTTTGAAGCACAAGTGTGGAAAAAGGATAGTAACATTGCTACTTATCTCTTTTTCTCTCATTTATTTTTTTATTTTTTTGTTTTTGTTTGGGCCTTCTCTTTTTTATGGCCTCTTTTTTTTCGTCCGGAGTCTCATCCCGACTTGTGGGGGAATCATAGTCTCCATCATCCTTTCCTCACATGGGACAATGCTCCAATAATGAAGATCATCACACTTTTATTTACTTACAACTCAAGAATTACAACTCAATACTTGGAACAAAATATGACTCTATGTGAATGCCTCCGGGCGGTGTCTCGGGATGTGCAATGAATCAAGAGTGACATGTATAAAAAATTATGAATGGTGGCCATGCCACAAATACGATGTCAACTACATGATCATGCAAAGCAATATGACTATGACGAAGCATAGTCATAGTCAAAGAACATCGAGGAGAACTTTGTATTGATAACCAAAGAGAGAGAAGAAGCCATCTAGCTAATAACTATGGACCTGAAGGTCTATGGTAAACTACTCACACATCATCGGAGGGGCCATGGAGTTGATGTAGAAGCCCTCTGTGATCGAATCCCCCTCCGGAAGATCGCCGGAAAGGCCCCAGATGGGATCTCACGGGTACAGAAGGTTGCGGCGGTGGAAAAGTGGTTTCGTGGCTCCCCCTGATGTTTTTAGGGTATAAGAGTATATATAGGTGAAAGAAGTACATCGGTGGAGCTCCGTGGGGACCACGAGGGTGGGGGCGTGCCTACCCCCTGGGCACGCCCTCCTATCTCGTGGAATCTTCACGGAGTTCCAGACTTCCACTCCAAGTCTCCTGGTTTGCGTTTGTTCCAAGAAAGATCCTCGCGAAGGTTTCGATTCATTTGGATTCCGTTTGATATTCCTTTTCTGCGAAACACTGACATAGGCAAAAAAACAGAAACTGGCACTGGGCCTCCGGTTAATAGGTTAGTCCCAAAAATAATATAAAAGAGCATATTAAAGCCCATTAAACATCCAAAACAGATAATATAATAGCATAGCACAATCAAAAATTGTAGATACGTTGGACACGTATCACTCACTCACCCGCCGTCCACTGCTAAGCCATGTCCGCCCCCCTCCCAATGCCATGGGGCGCTCGCACGAGGTCCTCCGGATGGAGTCGAGCCCCTCCTCGGGCGGCTCTCCGGTTCCTCCCTTGCCTCGTACCACCAAGTCCTCTGTCGCTCCTCGCCCCCGCCCGCCTCCTCGCGGATCCCCGCCCCAGAGTTCTCGTCGCTCGCGGCCTTGTCGCCTACCGCGCGCCACACCATCCGCAGCAAGGTGTTCTGGATGATGGAGGAGGTGGCCATCCAGCGTGGTGGGTGGCAGGTCGCTCAAGGCAGGAAACGCCCACGACAACGCCCTCCCCGTTGTCTGTGTCGTGGGCCTGGCGAGGCCCCTCGCCGGCGGCCGTCCTGGCTCCGTGACGGCAAGTGCCCTCGGTGCTTCAGCATCGCCCACCCATGATTTGAGTGCCAGCGTGACATCTGCTGTGCACGGTGCCGCTTCTTCGGGCACAAGACCAAGGATTGCACCACCCCTCTCTCTGCCGACTCCTCCCCCTCAGGCAGATCACGACCACCGTTGTAGCGCCGCCATGTCTCTCCTCCCCCGACGGCCTATGGTGACCGCACTGTGTTCTCCGGTTTGGCGCTCACCACTTTTCTACCTCTATCCTGGCCACGCCCGCATCCTCTGAGCTGGCGGTCGATGCATTCCGCTCAAGCTCTAGCGTTGTCTTGTCCGTGTCTTCTGAGAAGGTGGTTGACCCCCTACACTCAAGCTCCAGCTCCACCGCGCCCGTGTCCTCCGGGAAGGTGGTTATCTCCCTACGCACGTGTCCTCTGGCGCCGCTACACATGTGTGATGACCCACAAGTATAGGGGATCAATCGTAGTCCTTTTGATAATTAAGAGTGTCGAACCCAACAAGGAGCAGAAGGAAATGACAAGTAGTTTTCAGCAAGGTATTCTCTGCAAGCACTGAAATTATAAGTAACGAGTAGTTTGGTAGCAAGATAATTTGTAACGAGCAAGTAACGGTAACGATAACAAAAGTACAACAAGGTAGCCCAATCCTTTTGAGGCAAAGGACATGCCAAAACGGTCTCTTATGATAAGCAAAGGGTTCTTGAGGGTACATGGGAATTTCATCTAGTCGCTTTCATCATGTTGGTTTGATTTGTGTTCGCAACTTTGATAATTTGACATGTGGGTGGACCGGTGCTTAGGTGTTATTTTTACTTGAACAAGCCTCCTACTTATGATTAACCCCCTCGCAAGCATCCGCAACTACGAGAAAAGTATTAAGATAAAATCTAACCATAGCATTAAACTTTTGGATCCAAATCAGTCCCTTACGGAATAGCGCATAAACCAGGGTTTAAGCTTCTGTCACTCTTGCAACCCATCATCTAATAACTACTCCACAATGCATTTGCTTAGGCCCAACTATGGCGAGGTGTCATTTAGTCGACGTTCACATGACACCACTAAGGGAATCACAACATACATACCATCAAAATATCGAACACATATCAAGTTCACATGATTACTTGCAACAAGATTTCTCCCGTGACCTTAAGAACAAAAGAAACTACTCACAAATGATAATCATGCTCAAGATCAGAGGGGTATTAAATATCGTAATGGATCTGAACATATAATCTTCCACCAAATAAACCATATAGTAATCAACTACAAGATGTAATCAACACTACTAGTCACCCACAAGCACCAATCTAAGGTTCCGATACAAAGATTGAACACAAGAGATGAACTAGAGTTTGAGAGGAGATGGCGTTGTTGAAGATGTTGATGGAGATTGCCCTCCCCAAGATGGGAGAGTTATTGGTGATGATGATGACGATGATTTCCCCCTCCGGGAGGGAAGTTCCCCTGGCAGAATCGCTTCGCCAAAGGGCAAAAGTGCTCCTGCCCAAGTTCCGCCTCGAGACGGCGGCACTTTGATGTCTACTACACAACCTTCTTCTTGTAGACGTTGTTGGGCCTCCAAGTGCAGAGGTTTGTAGGGCAGTAGCAAATTTCCCTCAAGTGGATGACCTAAGGTTTATCAATCCGTAGGAGGCGTAGGATGAAGATGGTCTCTCTCAAGCAACCCTGCAACCAAATAACAAAGAGTCTCTTGTGTCCCCAACACACCCAATACAATGGTAAATTGTATAGGTGCACTAGTTCGGCGAAGATATGGTGATACAAGTGGTATATGGATAGTAGATATGGGTATTTGTAATCTGAAAATATAAAAACAGCAAGGTAACTAATGATAAAAGTGAGCGTAAACGGTATTGCAATGCGTTGAAACAAGGCATAGGGTTCATACTTTCACTAGTGCAAGTCCTCTCAACAATAATAACATAATTGGATCACATAACTATCCCTTAACATGCAACAAAGAGTCACTCCAAAGTCACTAATAGTGGAGAACGAACGAAGAGATTATGGTAGGGTACGAAACCACCTCAAAGTTATTCTTTCCAATCAATCCGTTGGGCTATTCCTATAAGTGTCACAAACAGCCCTAGAGTTCGTACTAGAATAACACCTTAAGACACAAATTAACCAAAACCCTAATGTCACCTAGATACTCCAATGTCACCTCAAGTATCCATGGGTATGATTATACGATATGCATCACACAATCTCAGATTCATCTATTCAACCAACACAAAGTACTTCAAAGAGTGCCCCGAAGTTTCTACCAGAGAGTCAAGAAGAAAATGTGTGCCAACCCCTTTGCATAGGTTCATGGGCGGAACCCGCAAGTTGATCACCAAAACATACATCAAGTGAATCACGTGATATCCCATTGTCACCACAGAGACGCACGACAAGACATACATCAAGTGTTCTCAAATCTTTGAAGACTCAATCCGATAAGATAACTTCAAAGGGGAAACTCAATTCATTACAAGAGAGTAGAGGGGGGAGAAAACATCATAAGATCCAACTATAATAGCAAAGCTCGCGATACATCAAGATCGTAACACCTCAAGAACACGAGAGAGAGAGAGAGATCAAACACATAGCTACTGGTACATACCCTCAGCCCCGAGGGAGAACTACTCCCTCCTCGTCATGGAGAGCACTGGGATGATGAAGATGGCCACCGGAGAGGGATGCCCCCCCGGCAGGGTGCCAGAACGGGTCTAGATTGGCTTTCGGTGGCTACGGAGGCTTCTGGCGGCAGAACTCCCGATCTATTGTGCTCCCCGATCGTTTTAGGGTATATGGAGGTATATAGGCGGAAGAAGTATGTCAGGGGGGTCACGAGGGGCCCATGAGGGTGGAGGGCGCGCCCCCCTGCCTCGTGGCTTCCTCGTGGCTTCCCTTACGTGGACTCATGGTCTCCCAGGTTGCTTTCCTTCCAAAAATGAGTTCCGTGAAGTTTCAGGTCAATTGGACTCCGTTTGATTTTCCTTTTTTGCGATACTCTAAAACAAGGAAAAAACAGAAATTGGCACTGGGCTCTGGGTTAATAGGTTAGTCCCAAAAATGATATAAAAGTGTATAATAAAGCCCGTAAACATCCAAAACAGAAGATAATATAGCATGGAGCAATCAAAAATTATAGATACGTTGGAGACGTATCAGCATCCCCAAGCTTAATTCCTGCTCGTCCTCGAGTAGGTAAATGATAAAAACAGAATTTTTGATGTGGAGTGCTACTTGGCATAATTTCAATGTAATTCCTCTTAATTGTGGTATGAATATTCAGATCCATAAGATTCAAGACAAAAGTTTAATATTGACATAGAAACAATAATACTTCAAGCATACTAACTAAGCAATTATGTCCTCTCAAAATAACATGGCCAAAGAAAGTTCATCCCTATGAAATCATATAGTTTAGTCATGCTCCATTTTCGTCACACAAGAATGCTCTTATCATGCACAAACCCGATGACAAGCCAAGCAATTGTTTCATACTTTAGTAATCTCAAACCTATAAACTTTCACGCAATACATGAGCGCGAGCCATGGATATAGCACTATGGGTGGAATAGAATATGATGATGGGGGTTATTTGGAGAAGACAAAAAAGGAGAAAGCCTCACATCGACGCGGCTAATCAATGGGCTATGGAGATGCCCATCGATTGATGTGCATCCAACTTGCTTGCTCACGAAGACCTAGGGCACTTGATGAGGCCCATTGTTGGAATATACAAGCCAAGTTCTATAATGAAAATTTCCCACTAGTATATGAAAGTGACAAAACAAAAGACTCTCTATCATGAAGATTATGGTTCTACTTTGAAGCACAAGTGTCGAAAAGGATAGTAGCATTGTCCCTTCTTTATTTTCTTTTTTATTTGGCCTTTCCTCTTTTTTATTTGGCCTTCCCCCTTTTTTGTTTGGCCTTTCTTTTTTTGGCCTTTTCCTTTTTTGGGACAATGCTCTATTAATGATGATCATCACACTTCTATTTATTTACAACTCAAAGATTACAACTCGATACTAGAACAAGGTATGACTCTATATGAATGCCTCTGGCGGTGTACCGGGATATGCAATGAACCAAGAGTGACATGTATGAAAATTATGAACGGTGGCTTTGCCACAAATACTATGTCAACTACATGATCATGCAAAGCAATATGACAATGATGATGCGTGTCATAATAAACGGAACGGTGGAAAGTTGCATGGCAATATATCTCGGAATGGCTATGGAAATGCCATAATAGGTAGGTATGGTGGCTGTTTTGAGGAAGATATAAGGAGTTTTATGTGTGAAAGATCGTATCATATCACGGGGTTTGGATGCACCGGCGAAATTCGCACCAACTCTCAATGTGAGAAAGGGCAATGCACGGTACTGGAGAGGCTAGCAATGATGGAAGGGTGAGAGTGCGTATAATCCATGGACTCAACATTACTCATAAAGAACTCACATACTTATTGCAAAAATCTACAAGTCATCAAAAACCTCGGCACTACGCGCATGCTCCTAGGGGGATAGATTGGTAGGAAAAGACCATCGCTCGTCCTCGACCGCCACTCATAACGAGGACAATCAAATAACACCTCATGTTTCAAATTTGTTACACAATGTTTACCATACGTGCATGCTACGGGACTTGAAAACTTCAACACAAGCATTTCTCAAATTCACAACTACTCAACTAGCACGACTTTGATATTATTACCTCCATATCTCAAAACAATCATCAAGCATCAAACTTCTCTTAGTATTCAATACTCTATATGAAAGTTTTTACTATTCTTGGACGCCTAGCATATTAGGATTATTTAAGCAAATTACCATGCTATTTAAGACTCTCAAAATAATATAAGTGAAGCATGAGAATTCATATATTTCTTCAAAATAAAACCACCACCGTGCTCTAAAAATATATAAGTGAAGCACTAGAGCAAACGACAAACTACTCCGAAAGATATAAGTGAAGATCAATGAGTAATCGAATAATTATGCAACTATGTGAAGACTCTCTAACATTTAAGATTTTCAGATCTTGGTATTTTATTCAAACAGCAAGCAAAACATAATGAAATAAAATGACGCTCCAAGCAAAACACATATCATGTGGCGAATAAAAATATAGCTCCAAGTAAAGTTACCGATGAACGAAGACGAAAGAGGGGATGCCTTCCGGGGCATCCCCAAGCTTAGGCTCTTGGTTGTCCTTGAATATTACCTTGGGGTGCCTTGGGCATCCCCAAGCTTAGGCTCTTGCCACTCCTTATTCCATAGTCCATCGAATCTTTACCCAAAACTTGAAAACTTCACAACACAAAACTTAACAGAAAACTCGTAAGCTCCGTTAGTATAAGAAAGCAAATCACCATCATAAGGTACTGTAATGAACTCATTATAAATTCATATTGGTGTAATATCTACTTTATGCCAACTTCTCTATGATTCATACCCTCCGATACTACTCATAGATTCATCAAAATAAGCAAACAGCACATCGAAAACAGAATCTGTCAAAAACAGAACAATCTGTAGTAATCTGGTTCAAACGTATACTTCTGGAACTCATAAAATTCTAAAATAAATTTATGGACGTGATAAATTTATCTGTTAATCATATGCAAAAAGAATTAACTAAATATCACTCTCCAATAAAAAATGGCAGCAATTCTCGTGAGCGCTAAAGTTTCTGTTTTTTACAGCATGATCATAAAGACTTCACCCAAGTCTTCCCAAAGGTTCTACTTGGCACAAACACTAATTAAAACATAAAACCACATCTAAACAGAGGCTAGATTAATTATTTATTACTAAACAGGAACAAAAATAAAGGAATAAAAATAAAGTTGGGTTGCCTCCCAACAAGCGCTATCGTTTAACGCCCCTAGCTAGGCATGATGATTTCAATGATGCTCACATAAAAGATAAGAATTGTAACATAAAGAGAGCATCATGAAGAATATGACTAGCACATTTAAGTCTAACCCACTTCCTATGCATAGGGATTTTGTGAGCAAACAACTTATGGGAACAATAATCATCTAGCATAGGAAGGCAAAACAAGCATAACTTCAAAACTTTAAGCACATAGAGAGGAAACTTGGTATTATTGCAATTCCTACAAGCATATATTCCTCCCTCATAATAATTTTCAGTAGCATCATGAATGAATTCAAAAATATAACCATCACCTAAAGCATTCTTTTCATGATCTACAAGCATAGAAATTTTATTACTCTCCACACAAGCAAAATTCTTCTCATGAATAATAGTGGGAGCAAACTCAACAAAATAATTATCATGTGATTGAAATTGAAATCAAGATGACAAGTTTCATTGTTATCATTATTCTTTAAAGCATACGTGTCATCACAATAGTCATCATATATAGGAGGCATGCTTCCATCATAATAAATTTGCTCATCAAAACTTGGGGGACAAAAAATATCATCTTCATCAAACATAGCTTCCCCAAGCTTGTGGCTTTGCATATCATTAGCATCATAGATACTCAAGGAATTCATACTAACAACATTGCAATCATGCTCATCCTTCAAATATTTAGTGCCAAACATTCTAATGCATTCTTCTTCTAGCACTTAAGCACAATTATCGGAATCCTTATTTTCATGATAGATATTAAAAAGATGAAGCATATGAGGTACCCTTAATTCCATTTTTGGGTAGTTTTCTTTTATAGACTAAACTAGTGATAAAACAAGAAACTAAAAGACTCGATTGAAAGATCTAAAGATATACCTTCAAGCACTCACCTCCCCGGCAACGGCGCCAGAAAAGAGCTTGATGTCTACTACACAACCTTCTTGTAGACATTGTTGGGCCTCCAAGTGCAGAGGTTTGTAGGACAGTAGCAAATTTCCCTCAAGTGGATGACCTAAGGTTTATCAATCCGTAGGAGGCGTAGGATGAAGATGGTCTCTCTCAAGCAACGCTACAACCAAATAACAAAGAGTCTCTTGTGTCCCCAACACACCCAATACAATGGTAAATTGTATAGGTGCACTAGTTCGGCGAAGAGATGGTGATACAAGTGGTATATGGATAGTAGATATGGGTATTTGTAATCTGAAAATATAAAAACAGCAAGGTAACTAATGATAAAAGTGAGCGCAAACGGTATTGCAATGCGTTGAAACAAGGCCTAGGGTTCATACTTTCACTAGTGCAAGTCCTCTCAACAATAATAACGTAATTGGATCACATAACTATCCCTCAACATGCAACAAAGAGTCACTCCAAAGTCACTAATAGCGGAGAACGAACGAAGAGATTATGGTAGGGTATGAAACCACCTCAAAGTTATTCTTTCCAATCAATCCGTTGGGCTATTCCTATAAGTGTCACAAACAGCCCTAGAGTTCGTACTAGAATAACACCTTAAGACACAAATCAACCAAAACCCTAATGTCACCTAGATACTCCAATGTCACCTCAAGTATCCGTGGGTATGATTATACGATATGCATCACACAATCTCAGATTCATCTATTCAACCAACACATAGGACCTCAAAGAGTGCCCCAAAGTTCCTACCGGAGAATCACGACGAAAACGTGTGCCAACCCCTATGCATAGGTCCATGGGCGGAACCCGCAAGCTGATCACCAAAACATACATCAAGTGAATCACGTGGTATCCCATTGTCACCACAGATACGCACGACAAGACATACATCAAGTGTTCTCAAATCTTTAAAGACTCAATCCGATAAGATAACTTCAAAGGGGAAACTCAATTCATTACAAGAGAGTAGAGGGGTGAGAAAACATCATAAGATCCAACTATAATAGCAAAGCTCGCGATACATCAAGATCGTAACACCTCAAGAACACGAGAGAGAGAGAGAGATCAAACACATAGCTACTGGTACATACCCTCGGCCCCGAGGGAGAACTACTCCCTCCTCGTCATGGAGAGCACCGGGATGATGAACATGGCCACCGGAGAGGGATGCCCCCTCCGGCAGGGTGCCGGAACGGGTCTAGATTGGCTTTCGGTGGCTACGGAGGCTTCTGGCGGTGGAACTCCCGATCAATTGTGCTCCCCGGTCGTTTTAGGGTATATGGAGATATATAGGCGGAAGAAGTACGTCAGGGGGGCCACGAGGGGCCCACGAGGGTGGAGGGCGCGCCCAGGGGGTGGGCGCGCCCCCTGCCTCGTGGCTTCCTTGTGGCTTCCCTTACGTGAACTCCAAGTCTCTCGGGTTTCTTTCCTTCCAAAAATGAGTTCCGTGAAGTTTCAGGTCAATTAGAATTCGTTTGATTTTCCTTTTCTGTGATACTCTAAAACAAGGAAAAAATAGAAAGTGGCACTGGGCTCTGGGTTAATAGGTTAGTCCCAAAAATGATATAAAAGTGTATAATAAAGCCCATAAACATCCAAAATAGAAGATAATATAGCATGGAGCAATCAAAAATTATAGATATGTTGGAGACGTATCACACTTCGTCCCGAAAGTCATCTCCTTCTTTTTTTCTTGGTCAAATGACTTATATACCAGAAGAGGGGCACCGGAGGTGGGCCGAGGAGGGCACAACCCACCAGGGCGCGCCTGTGCTCCCTGGCGCGCCCAGGTGGGTTGTGCCCACCTGGTGGGCCCCCTCTGGTACTTATTTGCTCCAATAATTCTTATATATTCCATAAAAATTCTCCGTGAAGTTTTAGCTCATTTAGAGTTGTGCAGAATAGGTGGCCTGATGTAGCTTTTTCAGGTCTAGAATCCTAGCTTCCGGTATTCTCCCTCTTTGTGTGAACCTTGCATATTATGAGAGAAAAGGCATTAGAATTACTCCAAAAAAGCATTATTATGCATAAAAACATTATAAATAATAGTAGGTAAACATGATGCAAAATGGACGTATCAACTCCCCCAAGCTTAGACCTCGCTTGTCCTCAAGCGAAAACCGAAATTAAAAAACATGTCCACATGCTTAGAGAGAGAGGTGTTGCTAAAAACAAAATACGGACATAGAAGCATCATGAATATTATTATAACAACAACAAACTTTAACACAAAACTTTATCATAGAACTTTTATCATATAAATTCTATCATAGACTTCTCATGAACAAGTAACAATTCATCACAACATCGAAGTATAAAGCATAAACTCTATTGAAAACCAACAAACTATGTTCTCAGTCAACTTTGCAACTACAATTCATCATCTTTCCAGGAAGGGTCACGTATCGGAGCCTTTTTGGCAAGTCGACATACTCAACCATCATATAGTCTTCTATGATTGCTAACACTCACCGCATATACACGAGCAAAAAGTTTCAACTGGAGACATAGGAAGATAGGGGCTTATAGTTTTCGCCACCCAACATACTCACCTCAAGGGTGATGTCAACAATAATAACTCATGCTACCCATATCCAACTAGATATATGTGCCTAGATCTTTCCTCACCACATGATGCTTGCCAAAAAAGAAAATAAAAAGGAATAGAGAGAAAAACTTTGACTCTTGCATAAAAGTAAAATATAGGCCCTTCGCCGAGGGAAGCAAAGGTTGCCATGCGCTTTTTGTTTGTATGCTCAATCTCTTAGTGCAAAAGAACGTCACGTTATATTACCCCTTATGATAGCAACCTTTATTATGTAGTATGTCGCTTTTATTCTTTGCCATCACAAGTTCGTACAACACTCAATTTTCTCTTACACTAAATGATCCAATACTTTTAGAAGCAATTTTTATTGCCTTATTGCACCGATGACAACTTACTTGAAGGATCTTACTCAATCCATAGGTAGGTATGGTGGACTCTCAAAACAAGATGTGGGCTTAAGGGTTTTTGGATGCACAAGTAGTATCACTACTTACTGCGGAATTTTTTGCTAGAAAAGATGGTGGACAAGCACCACATGTTGAAGGATCTATGACAATATAACTTCTATGCGAATATGAACAAACATAAATCATTACATTGTCTTCATTGTCCGCCGTCAACAATTTTGGCATATAATATTTTGATGGGGGCTCACAGTCACAAAAGATGTCCAAGATAGTGTATTTGCATGTGAATCTTCTCTTCCCTTGTTAATTCTTTCATGAATTGCATCATTGACCAATGCTATGTTTGTAAATCTCCAATAAAATTTTCTACTTGTACTCTTCCTTATGTGATGTTATTACTTACCATAAGATTAGCATATGATCTTTCATTTATTTCCTTTCTTTTTATTAAACATGAAAATAAAGAAAACAAAACTTTATTATATATCT
This sequence comes from Triticum urartu, assembly GCF_003073215.2. Classification (NCBI taxonomy): domain Eukaryota; kingdom Viridiplantae; phylum Streptophyta; class Magnoliopsida; order Poales; family Poaceae; genus Triticum; species Triticum urartu. The sequence goes on from NC_053024.1 coordinate 363,079,551, forward strand.
GGCACACGACTACATGGATAGATCACTAAGCAAACACTCGAAAAGAAAGGATCGAACTATACTTTTATTCATCTATAGCAAAAGATAACTATGGATCAAACTAAGATAAGTAAAGGCAAAAGATAGTGGAGGTGATACGATATCGGGGCACCTCCCCCAAGCTTGGCACAAGCCAGGGGGAGTGCCCATAGCCGATACTCAAGTTTCCTTTGGTGATGAAGAAGGAGGTGGTGGTGAAGTAGTAGCAATCTTATCCTCATGTTTCCATGGAAAGGGCTCACTGTCATAAGAGGAGGAGTGATTCTCGCGGGTCCTGCAACTGGCAGCCAAACTCATACCTTTAAACCTTGCCTCATATTCAAAGACTTGGTTTTGGAGATCTTATATCTGGCTCTGGAGAAAGTTGATTTCCTCGTTGAAGGTGAGGACGATGTCCTTCATGGACTTGCCATCCACCTTGAGATCACGAGTATAATCCGCGATCATGAGGTGATTTGCATTGAGTCCATGTTCCACCATCCCCTTGCACCGGAAGACCTCCTGCTCCATAGCTTCAAGCCTAGCCTCCACAGATCCCGTCCCTTTGGGGCCTTGCACATCGCGGATGTGGAGCACCCCCTCACGCATCTCGATAGCTTGAGGGTGCTGCATCACCTCCCGTAGATATTGGTTGATGATGTTCTCGAAGAACTTGTCCTTGGAGGAGCTCGAAGCGGCCATGGTGAATTAGATCTGTCAGAAAGAAGCAAGGAAAAGAAAACAGAAGATTTCTCCAGGATACGGTGGTCAATAGGTTCGGGGCGTATATAAAGATTTTTTTTATCTTGGGAAAAAGTAAACGGAAAAAACGGAGTCTGAAAAGTACCCGAGGCGGGCACAACCCACCTAGGCGCGCCTGGAAAGCGACGCGTGCCCTGGTGTCTTGTGCCCACCAAGGGTGCCTTCCTGGTTGTTTCTTATTTTTCCAAATTTTTAATATATTCCAAAATTGACAGAAAATAATTTTTTTCAGATTTTTCGGAGTCCGTTTACTTACCGTATCATGTACCTCCTCTTTTTTCACGATTCTGGAGTGTCCTCGAAGGTTTCCTTTATGTGTTCTTCAGGTGTCATAGTTTGGATGATATTGCTTTCAACATTAATGGGCGTACTGATGACCCACAAGTATAAGGGATCTATCATAGTCCGTTCGATAAGAGTGTCGAACCTAACGAGGAGCAGAAGGAAATGACAAGCGGGTTTCAGTAAGGTATTCTCCGCAAGCACTGAAATTATCAGTAACAGATAGTTTTGTGATAAGGTAATTCGTAACGGGTAACAAGTAATAAAAGTAAACAAGGTGCAGCAAGGGGGCCCAATCCTTTTTGTAGCAAAGGACAAGCCTGGACAAACTCTTATATAAAGGAAAGCGCTCCCGAGGACACATGGGAATTATCGTCAAGCTAATTTTCATCATGCTCATATGATTCGCGTTCGTTACTTTGATAATTTGATATGTGGGTGGACCGGTGCTTGGGTACTGCCCTTCCTTGGACAAGAATCCCACTTATGATTAACCCCCTTCGCAAGCATCCACAACTATGAAAGAAGAATTAAGGTAAACCTAACCATAGCATGAAACATGTGGATCCAAATCAGCCCATTACGAAGCAACGCATAAACTAAGGTTTAAGCTTTTGTCACTCTAGCAACCCATCATCTACTTATTACTTCCCAATGCCTTCCCCTAGGCCCAAACAATGGTGAAGTGTCATGTAGTCGACGTTCACATAACACCACTAGAGGAAAGAAACATACATCTCATCAAAATATCGAACGAATACCAAATTCACATGACTACTTATAGCAAGACTTCTCCCATGTCCTCAGGAACAAACATAACTACTCACAAATCATATTCATGTTCATAATTAGAGGGGTATTAATATGCATAAAGGATCTGAACATATAATCTTCCACCGGATAAACCAACTAGCATCAACTACAAGGAGTAATCAACACTACTAGCAACCCACAGGTACCAATCTGAGGTTTTGAGACAAAGATCGGATACAAGAGATGAACTAGGGTTTGAGAGGAGATGGTGCCCGTGAAGATGTTGATGGAGATTGACCCCCTCCCGATGAGAGGATCGATGGTGATGATTTCCCCCTCCCGGAGGGATGTTTCCCCAGTAGAACAGCTCCACCGGAGCCCTAGATTGGTTCCGCAAAGGTTCCTCCTCGAGACGGCGGCGCTTCGTCCCAAAAGCTTCCTCCTTATTTTTTCCAGGGCAAAAGACACCTTATACCAGAAGATGGGCATCGAAGGCCTGCCAGGTAGCCCATGAGGCAGGGGGCGCGCCCAGGGGGTAGGGCGCGCCCCCACCGTCGTGGACGGTGGCTGGGCGCGCCCCCACCCTCGTGGATGGTGGCCGGCTCCCCTCTGGTGCTTTCTTCACCCAATATTTTTAATATATTCCAAAACTGACTTTCTGGAGTTTTAGGACTTTTGGAGTTGTGCAGAATAGGTCTATAATATTTGCTCCTTTTCCAGCCCAGAATTCCAGCTGTCGGCATTCTCCCTCTTCATGTAAACCTTGTAAAATAAGAGAGAAAAGGCATAAGTATTGTGACATAATGTGTAATAACAGCCCATAATGCAATAAATATCGATATAAAAGCATGATGCAAAATGGACGTATCATCTCCCCCAAGCTTAGACCTCGCTTGTCCTCAAGTGGAAGCCGATATCGAAAAATATGTCCACATGTTTAGAGATAGAGGTGTCGATAAAATAAAATACGGACATGAGGGCATCATGATCATTCTTAGAATAGCAACATATATATAGTCATATGATTTCTTATGCTAAAGTAACAATCTTATTCACAATGAGAGTATGAATCAGAAACTTCATTGAAAACTAGCAAACTATAATCTCAGTCATTGAGGCAATTGCAATTTATCATAACATCGGAAAGAGTCAATATAAGAGCTTTTCAGCAAGTCCACATACTCAACTATCATTTAGTCTTTCACAATTGCTAACACTCAAGCAATACTTATGGGTATGAAATTTTAATCGGACACAGAGAAAGATAGGGGCTTATAGTTTTGCCTCCCAACCTTTTACCTCAATGGTAATGTCAACAATAATGCTTTACGAAAACCCACATCCAATTAGCTATATATATCAGGATCTTTCCAACATATCATGCTTGCTAAAGGATAAAATGTAAAAAGGAAAGGTGAAGATCACCATGACTCTTGTATAAGGTATAAGACAAAAAAAATAGAAGATAGGCCCTTTGCAGAGGGAAGCAGAGGTTGTCATGTGCTTTTATGGTTGGATGCACAAAATCTTAATGTAAAAGAATGTCACTTTATATTGCCACTTGTGATAGGGACCTTTATTATGCAGTCCATCGCTTTTATTTCTCCCATATCACAAGCTCGTATAAAGCTTATTTTCTCCACACTAATAGATCATACATATTTAAAGAGCAATTTTTATTGCTTGCGACAATGACAACTTACTTGAAGGATCTTACTCAATCCATAGGTAGATATGGTGTACTCTCATGGCAAAACTGGGTTTAAGGATATTTGGAATCACAAGTAGTATCGCTACTTGGTGCAAAGAGTTTGGCTAGCATAAGGGGGAAAGGAAAGCTCAACATGTTGGATGATCCATGACAATATAATTTATTTCAGATATAAGAAAGCATAACCCATTACGTTGTCTTCCTTGTCCAACATCAACTTTTTAGCATGTCATATTTTAATGAGTGCTCACAATCCTAAAAGATGTCCAAGATAGTATATTTTTGTTACTTCCTATTAATTGCAACGATGACTAAAAGTATGTTTATCAGCTCTAAACAACTTTTATTCATCATACTCTTTATATGTGAAGTCATTACTCTCCATAAAATCAATATGATCTCTTTATTTATTTTTATTCTTTCTTTTTTTCAAGATCATAGCAAGATAACCAAGCCCTCGACTCAAGATTAATCTTTATTATATATAACTCACGGACTTGATTACATAGATAGGGATCAACACTAAAACTCAAAGCTAGATCATACTAAACTTTATTCTACTAGATCAAGATATAACCAAAAGGATTGAACTAAGGTAAAGATAGGATTGTGATGGTGATACGATACCGGGGCACTCCCCCAAGCTTGGCAATTGCCAAGGGGAGTGCCCATACCCATGTTTTTATGTCTCTTTCTTTGGAGGTGGTGATGTAATATTCTTGGCGATGATGCCCCTTAGTATATTATTCTCTTCCTCGAGCTTATTGATTTGCTGCTTGAGATCCACTATTTCCCTACGGAGCTTACCCATAACGGCTAAAGCTCCTTGCACCCATGGATGTTGCATAGCTGTGGGAGAACAAGTAACACTCTTTTTCATATTTTCATAAGAAAGAAATCTAACATTGGGAGGAATGACCGAGTTTGGAATTGCTGAGCTCTGAAGTTCCTCCATCGTGAATTTGGCTTGGAGACGAGAGGTAACTTCTTGATCCTCCTCCATGGCATCTATCCTTTTCAAGTTGGCCTCCATCTCTTCCTCCATTGATGGCCCAAAGTGGTCAGCATCACTATTTGCTCCTGGCCCCGGTGTTGGATGAGACACCCGACTCTCCCCGACTGACTCTTGAGAAGACATCTTGCTCTAAATCTGCAGCAAAGACAACTCGAAACAAAAACATGAGATATTTGCATGGTACGGTGGTCAAAGCGTTCAGGAGATTATATAATGAACTTTTACTGACCAAAAGAAGTATGGTGCAAGAAATGGACTCCGGAGGGGACACGAGGTGCCCACGAGGCAGGGGGCGCACCCAGGGGGTAGGGCGCGCCCTCCACCCTCGTGGATGCCTCGTGTCCTTTCCGGACTACTTCTTATTTTCCTATTTTTTTAAATAGCCATACATCATTGGGAAATAATATATAGCGTTGAGCACCATGTTTAAGTAGAGATTACAGCAGGGAGAAGAGGTGTTACACCACTGCATAGAGGGGGGAGAGTTGGTGATGACGGTGGTGAAGTTGTTGGTGTAGCTCGCGGTCACGATGATGGCCCCGACGGTGTTCCGGCGCCACAGGGAGAGAGGGGGAGAGAGCCCCCCTTCTTCTTCATCATCTTCCTTGACCTCCCCCTAGATGGGAGAAGGGTTTCCCCTCTAGTCCTTGGCTTCCATGGCGGTGGAGGGGCGGGATCCCCTCTGAGATTGGATCTCTCTCTCTCTCTTTTGTGTGTGTGTGTGTGTGTGTGTGTGTGTGTTTCCTTCTATTTCTGCCTTCTCAGATTCTGGCCTTTCACCGTTTCTTAAATTGCCGGAGATCCGTAACTCCGATTGGGCTGAAATTTTAACACAATTTTTATCCGGATATTAGCTTTCTTGCGCCAAAAGAAGGGCACCAGACGCCTTATAGAGTGGCCACAAGGACAAGGGGCACACCCTTCGTCCTTGTGGGTCCCTCGGGCATCGTCTGTCGTTGATTCTTTTCCCTGAAAATCACATATATTCCAAAAAAATCTGTAAGTTTTTATCCCGTTTGGACTGCGTTTGATATGGATTTTCTGCGAAACAAAAAACATGCAACAAACAGGAACTGGCACTGGGCACTGGATCAATATGTTAGCCCAATAAAATCATATAAATTGTTACCAAAAGTATATAAAAGTTGTAGAATATTGGCATGAAACAATCAAAAATTATAGATACGATGGAGACATATCAGCCCTCGACACCCTCGGGCCCCTCTACGAGGATTTCTACTTCCTTTCGGCAGCCGGTACCCGCGGAGGCATACTGCTTGCTTGGCGGCGATCTGAGGTCTCCATCTCTAATCCAATAATTGGCGAGCACCACATCACGGTGTTAGCGACTCCGTCCACCGGTGATGGCCACCGATGACTCACTGGTGTGTATGGCCCACAAGATGATGAAGCCAAGATTGAATTTCTTGGCGACCTCTCCATGACGTGTGTGCTTCCCACATTGGGCATTGGCTCCTTGGTGAGGACTTTAATATGATAACTTCGGCAGGTGACAAGAATAACTCGAACCTCAACCACCGTGTCATGAGCAGATTTAGATGCTTCATAGCTGACGAGGAAATCTATGATATGTACATGCATTGGCGCCGCTACACGTGGTCTAACAAGTGCGACACGCCAACCCTCGTCTGGAACGATCAAGCCCTCTGCACTACCGGTTGACAGATTGCTTACCCCCATTGCTAGTTGCATTTTCTATCCTTCGTCGCGTCCAATCACTGCCCGTTGTTGGTGTAATGTGTCACGCGCCCCCTGGTGCTAGACGCTTTCACTTCGAGCGCTTCTGGCCAAAGCTGGAGGGATTCCACCTCGTGGTCTCTAAGGCTTAGAATTCAGTTCAGCCCAACACCGCCCCCCTAACAGTGCATCGTGACCCGCCTTAAAGCTACTGTGCACTTCCTGCAAAGCTGGAGCGCGCGCACTATTGGCAACATTTCACTGCAGCTCCTAGTCGCGCGCGAGCTCATCGCTCGCTTGGACGCCGCCCAAGACTACCGAACGCTCTCCTCCAGCATGGAGTGACCGAGACGCAAATTGAAATGTGCTTACCTTGGGTTGGCCTCGCTCGAGTGGTCCATCGCGTGGTAGCGGATCAGACTCTCTTGGCTTCGCGGCAATGATGTGGTTGTCTCCTTCCTCAAGGTTCATGCATCTCACCGGAAGCAATGCCATCTCATAACATCCCTCCGTGTGGGTGACCAGGTCATTACCGAGCATAGTGCCATGGCTGAGGCGGCCTTTCATCACTTCTCCAACGTCTTGGGCTCGGCCAAGAACCGTGACTTCTCCATTGACCAGACGCAGCTATTCGATGCAGCTCCCCCCTTGCCGACCTTGAGGTGCCATTCTCCGGGGACGAGATTTGGCGCTCCGAGGAGGAGTTTTGATGTGCCGTCAGAACCTTCCCTCGAGGAAGGCGCCTGGCCCGGACGGCTTCACGACTGAGTTCCTCCATGCATGTTGGGACATCATCAAGCATGACATATGTGAGGCATTCAACAAGTTACACACCATGAGTGGAAGAGGCTTCCAGAAACTGAATGAAGCTCTTCTCACCTTACTTCCCAAGCGCACGGACGCTGAGGCCCTCTCCGACTACCACCCCATCAGCATCATCCACCTCATTGCAAAGCTGTTCGCAAAGGTGCTCTCCCTCAAGCTCGCGCCAAGATTGGGACCTTGGTGTCAACCAACCAGAGCGCGTTCATTGCAGGGCAGTGTATCCATGATAACTTCTTGCTCGTCTAGCAGACGGTGAATCTTCCTCATAACCTCAAGGTGCCGCACATGCTTATGAAGCTTGACATTGTGTGGGCCTTTGACATTGTATCCTGGCCTTTTATGCTAGAGATGCTCCAGCATCTCGGATTTGGGAGCCGATGGCGCGACTGGATCTCGATCCTCCACTACTGCATGATGGTCCAAATGCAATAGTACAGTCAGAGACCCTTCGACGAAACTATGTGCGATGCATAAATCACAAACAGTGATGTAATAAACTATCAAAAAGATGCAAAACGTTTGCGATGGCGGTGACATCAAACACGGTTCATATTGGAGTTGCGTGTGCGATGCGTGGCAAACAGTTAATCCAGAAGAACTGTTTGCGATGAGGCAGAGCAACAGAATCCGGCAACCAGATGAGGATGTGTGCGATATACGGCATACAATTCACTCGGATGAACTGTGTGTGATTACGCAACACTATAGAAACGGTTCAACTGAACAAGATGTGTGTGATATGCAGCAAACAGGTCCATAATCAGAAATGTGTGCAAAGACCAATAATAACACAAACGATTGCTGCTAATTAGCCGTGTGATTTGCTCTGTCTATAGAAGAATAAGATATATATATATATATATATCTTATTCTTCTATAGATAGAGCACAACCATTTTCCTATATAGGACATATATATATATATAACTGAAATAAACATCCAATTACATAAGTGACTGTATAGATCATTCACACACACCTCAATAAACAATTGTATGCATTCTAAACTAGGAGAAACGATCATCTAGTCATCTACTTCTCGTGACACTCTCGCCACTACTCTGTGGCTCGATCCCTCGTCTGGGGCAAGAAGAAGACACTCCCTCATGTCAACGATCCGCACGTACATCTCGTATCTTGTGTGTGTGTCCTTGGCCGTGTACTTGGCATGTTATTCATCCAGTCTCTCATGCCAAACATTGTGCCAGGTGTTCTTGTCCTTCTTGCTCTCATCCTCCATCTTCATGTAGTAGGGGTTGATGATGGCCGAGGCGAGGTCAACCAGGGAGTTATGTTTGTTGTTGTCGCTGCCCCAGACCTTGTAGTGGTCCTGGATGTTGACAAGATTCTGGCATTTCAAGCCCGAAACCTTGAGCGCTTTTAGATCGTTGGTGGTGTCCACCATAGCAAAATTGTAGTCGGAGTTGTTGATAAATCTGGAGAAACGCTCACAAGGCCTTGTGGCCAGGTGGTAGTGGTAGAAGAGGACATCATGTCGCACGCACAACTGGGCGACAGCAACCTTCTGATCGTGTCCGACACGACCGATGGTGTACACGAGGTCGAAGCCGACTACTTGGTACTTGTCCTCGGCAAGCAACTGCTCCATAGTTTGGATGGAGCTCTCCACCGAGACTGACTCGTTTGTGTACACCACCGAAAGGGCCTTCCCCTCACGTGGGTGTCCACTACATGATGCGTGGTGAACTGCCCCCGTTGTCGTCGTCGGCCGCTGGGAGCGCCATTGATGCCACGGGGAGCGCCATTGGAACCACCGGATGTCCTCTATGTATGTGTCATTGTCGGTGCGCTTATTGGGTCGTGTGGCGCAAGAGATGAAGGTAAATGGCCGCAGGAATAAATGGGGGCCAGGCGGCCTGGATTCTCGGCGCCTCCGCATGGCAGTTTTTGCAGCGGGTAACTGCATTGTGGCGCCACGCCCGCCGCAATCGCATGCACACAAACATGCATGATCATGCGCGCGGCCCCAAACACTGGTAGCGCGCATGGAGGGACGAGGGCAGAGCGCCCGGAGGGACGCGAGAGCAGAGCGCGCATGGTGGGATGCGAGCAGACTGCGCCGCAGTCGCCTCAACCGCAAGCAATTGAGGGAGTCCTGGATTAAGGGGTCCTCGGACGTCCGGGCTATGTGACGCCGGACTATTGGTCCGTGAAGATACAAGACAGAAGACTTCCTCCCGTGTCCGGATGGGACTCTCCTTTGCGTGGAAGGCAAGCTTGGCATTAGGATATGAAGATTCCTTCCTCTATGAACCAACTTTACAACCCTAGGCCCCTCCGGTGTCTATATAAACCGGAGGGTTTAGTCCGTAGAGGCGATCACAATAATACAGGCTAGACATCTAGGGTTTAGCCGTTATGATCTCGTGGTAGATCAGCTCTTGTAATCCTCATATTCACCAAGATCAATCAAGCAGGAAGTAGGGTATTATCTCCATCAAGAGGGCCCGAACCTGGGTAAACATCGTGTCCCCTGTCTCCTGTTACCATCGACCTTAGATGCACAGTTCGGGACCCTCTACCCGACATCCGCCGGTTTTGACACCGACATTGGTTCTTTCATTGAGAGTTCCATTGTGTCATCATCAGAAGGTTCGATGGCTCCATTAGTCATCTACAACAATGTCGCCCTGGGGGAGGTTTTTCTCCCCGGCTAGATCTTCGTATTCGGCGGCTTCGCACTGCGGGCCAACTCGCTTGGCCATCTAGAGCAGATCGACAGCTACGCCCCAAGTCACCAGATTAGTTTTCGAAATCTAAACTATGTCGCTGATATCCGAGGAGACTTGATCTTCCCAGGGTTCACGACCCCAACCCCTGCTCTGGCCTTAGATCCGGAGCGCATCACTAGGTCCGAAGACGGGATTCCTGAGCCTGCCGGACTATCTGTGGCTACTAAGCCCAGTACGGGAGAGCTGGAGGAAGCAGTGTCGCTGGCAACCATCATGAAGTCGGACTCCTCTTCGGACACTGGCTCCGAACCCTCGGAGTCAGCATCGTGTGAGCTCGGCCAAGGAGTCTCCTTCCTACCGTACTCCACGGACTCTCTTCTCCCTAGCCACACCTCACCTTTAAGCAAGGCTCTGGACTTGATGCGATCCCTCATCATTATAGAGGAGCAAAACATCCGAACTACGCCCAACCCAGACTAGGGGCTGAGAGCGGGGAATTTTACGCCCCACCCACCACCCACTTCATAGCCACTGTCGAGGACTTGACTGACATGCTCGATTACGGCTCCGAAGACATCGACGGTATGGACGACGATGCCGGAGAAGAGCAGGGCCAAAGCCCCCTGTTTACTAGACGATGGACGGCCACCTCTTCGTATGACGTGTACATGGTGGACACACCCAAAGAGGGTAACGGCGATAACGATAAAGATCCGGTCGAGGATAAACCTCCTGAGATACAGCCAAAGCGCCGACATCAGCGACGCCACTCTAAATCATGCCGTGAAAAAGACAGCGATACCAGCACGAGAGACAACAACACTCCAGACGACGCTGAAGACCAAGAAGACCCCGTCGAGCCAACCTCTGCACAGGACGATCGGGAAGATGGGCAAGTTAGCCCTGATGAACATGCCATAAATGAAGACTCGGAGGACAACAATTATCTTCCACTCTCCGAGGAGGAGGTGAGCCTCGGTGAAGAAGACTTTATCATTCCTGAGGAACCCCTCGAACAGGAGCGCTTTAAGCACCGACTAATAGCCACTGCAAGGAGCCTGAAAAAGAAGCAGCAGCAGCTTCAAGCTGATCAAGACCTACTCAACGATAGGTGGACTAATGTCCTGGCAGCTGAGGAATACGGCCTCGAGCGCCCAACCAAAAGTTACCCGAAGCGCAAGCTGCTACCTCAATTTGATGACGAGGCACTTGGGCCCATACCATCAGCGCATAATGCGGCTGACCGACCACCTCGTGGCCGGGACAAACGACAACTCAGGCCGAACACCGGCCTATACCACCTCGCCGTAAAGGTAGGGACACAACAACTCGGGGATATACATATGACCTGCGGCAGGACCTGAAAAATAGAGTAGGTCAGACCAGATCGATCTACGGATCACGGGGGCGTGCCCCAACACGCGACGATGGCTATCTAGCCGGACGTGACAAGCATAACCACGTCCGGGCCGAAAACCGCGGACAGACTCCATCCGAGCTACGTCACGAGTTGGCCTGATATAGAGGCGCCGCACGCCCCCTCTACTTCACTGATGAAGTAATGGAGCACGAATTCCCGGAAGGGTTTAAACCCGTGAATATCGAATCATACAATGGAACAACAGATGTCGCGGTATGGATTGATGACTTTCTTCTCCATATTCACATGGCTAGCGGCGATGATCTTCATGCCATCAAATACCTCCCGCTAAAACTCAAGGGACCAGCTCGACACTGGTTAAAAAGTCTGCCAGAAAACTCCATTGGCAGCTGGGAAGACTTGGAAGACGCCTTTCGCGACAACTTCCAAGGTACATATGTCCGGCCTCCGGACGCCGATGACCTCAGTCACATCATCCAGCAGCCCAGAGAATCAACCAGGAAACTCTAGACTAGGTTCCTAATTAAAAAGAACCAAATTGTCGACTGTCCGGATGCCGAAGCACTCGCGGCCTTTAAACATAGCGTCCGTGACGAGTGGCTCGCCCGCCACCTCGGCCAAGAAAACCCAAAGTCCATGGCAGCTCTTACCGCACTAATGACCCGCTTTTGTGCGGGAGAAGATAGCTGACTCGCTCGTAGAAGCAATAGCGCGAGCGATCCTGGCACCTCTGAAGCCAGGGACGGCAATGGAAAGCCACGCCATAATAAAAACAAGCGTCGCAGCAATAATGAAGGAACCCAAGACACAACGGTCAACACTAGATTTAGTGGTTCCAAAGACGGTCAACGTAAGAAGCCATTTAAGGCACATAGAGATGGTCCATCCGGTCTAGACAAGATAATGGATCGGCCCTGTCAGATCCATGGCAGCCCCGACAAACCTGCCAACCATACCAACAGAAATTGTTGGGTTTTCGAACAAGCCGGCAAGCTCAATGTCGAACACAAAGGGAAGGGGCCGCCTAGTGACAGCGAAGAAGAAGAGGCTCGCCTCCCAAGCACCGGGGGACAGAAGCAATTTCCCCCCGAAGTAAAAATAGTCAACGTGATATACGTGACGCATACCTCTAAAAGGGAGCACAAGCACGAACTACGAGACGACCAAGCCATAAAGTCGAACGCCCCACAATTCAACACATGGGCGGCCTGCTCGATCACTTTTGATCACGAGGACCACCCAACCAGTATCCATCACGGAGGTTCGGTAGCTTTGGTCCTCGATCCAATTATCGGCGGATTCCATCTTACGCGAGTCCTCATGGACAGCGGCAGTTGCCTCAATTTACTCTATCAAGACACTGTCCGCAAAATGGGCATTGACCCCTCAAGGATCAAGCCCACCACAAACTACCTTCAAGGGAGTAACACCCGGTGTAGAAGCTCACGGCACAGGCTCAATCTCACTGGAAGTCGTCCTCGGTTCACCGGAAAACTTCCGACGCGAGGACTTGATCTTCGATATTGTCCCATTCCGCATTGGCTACCACGCACTGCTCGGGCGGACCGCTTTCGCTCGTTTCAATGCGGTCCCAAACTACTCTTATCTAAAGCTTAAGATGCCCGGTCCACGCGGCACCATTACGGTCAACGGAAACACGGAACGCTCCCTTCGCACTGAGGAGCACACTGTGGCAATCACAGCCGAAGTACAAAGCGGCCTACTCAAGCCGCATATCTCATCGGTCATTAAACCGTCGGCCTCTTCTTCACAGGACCGGTCAATTTTAGAGCTGGATTAGCAGCTCCGCCTCCGTCGTTCACCTTATATACCCGCGGAGTTTGCACCGCGCATACATAATTACGCACTCAAAATACCTTGGTCATCAGCGGAGGCACAATACGGACAGGCCTACAAAGCGGTTTGTCCAGACTTTAGCCTTTTCTCTTTTTTCCTAACTATTTCCTTACCTTTTTGCCATATGTGAGTCAATACATGTCCGTCCTATGGACCTCAAAGGACTCTTTATGAGCACGGTTTCCCTACAAATAACCGGGGATTGCTACCTTTAAGGAGGCCTTTCTGCGGAAGCACAGGCAGCGCAGACGTGCGACAGGAGGTCCAAAAGATTTTTTGTAGACCAAAAACTCTATTTGAAACCTGTATAGAGCCTTTTCCCTCAGTCCTCGACACCTAGGCACAAAATCGCCAGGGGCTTGATACGGCAACATATGGGTTGCCGAAAAAGTCTGAACAGCTCTATAGCATACTTCGGCGTCACGAGTTTGGCATTATATGCATCAGCTCCGAATGTCTTTGCTTAATAGTTGGGTTGCCTGACTCCTGTGCTTGCTACCGTACATTCTGTCTTATCGGCTAGGGTAGTAAAGGGAGAACAACTGCGATTGTGTTTCCGGTTCACCTGGTCAAACACCTCAGTACAGAAAGCCGAAAACTGACTGTCATGATGCGGCGAGAGCTGGTCAACCACTCGGTGACTTCTCAGAATCGTTTGTGATTTCTTCCATATTACATGAAGGACCATTTTTTCTTTGGTCACCTAGCAACGCAACCGTATTCGGATAACTGCGTGCATACCAGGGGCTACATAGTAGACCCGCCGTAAAACTCCTATGGCTAAGTGAAGGTGTTAAAGCCCTATAGTCCGATTGCCTAGTTCGCCGCACCGACAACTCCGTTCTGGACCAAGACGTTGGGTCAAGAGTGATCAGGTGCTATTCCAAACACCCCCGCATTTCATGCGAGGGGGCGTGATACGTCCATTTTGCATCATGCTTCTATATCCATATTTATTACATTATGGGCTGTTATTACACATTATGTCACGATACTTATGCCTTTTCTCTCTTATTTTACAAGGTTTACATGAAGAGGGGGAATGCCGGCAACTGGAATTCTATGCTGGAAAAGGAGCAAATATTAGAGACCTATTCTGCACATCTCCAAAAGTCCTGAAACTCCACGGGGATTATTTTCAGAATATATAAAAAATATTGGGCGAAAGAAGTACCAGAGGGGGGCCACCCACCGTCCACGAGGGTGGGGGGCGTGCCCTACCCCCTAGTCGCGCCCCCCTGCCTCGTGGATCCCTTGGTGGCCCTCCGATGCCCATCTTTGACTATATGGAGTCTTTCGTCGAGGAAAAAATCAGAAGCAAGCTCACGAGAAGAAACTTCGCCGCCGCAAGGCGGAACCTTGACGGAACCAATCTAGGGCTCCGGCGAAGCTGCTCTGCCGGGGAAACTTCCCTCCGGGAGGGGGAAATCATCACCATCGTCATCACCAATGATCGTCTCATCGGGAGGGGGTCAATCTCCATCAACATCTTCACCAGCACCATCTCATCTCAAACCTTAGTTCATCTCTTGTATCCAATCTTTGTATCCAAACCTCATATTGGTACCTGTGGGTTGCTAGTAGTGTTGATTACTCCTTGTAGTTGATGCTAGTGGGTTTATTTGGTGGAAGATCATATATTCAGATCCATTATGCATATTAATACCCCTCTGATTATGAACATGAATATGCTTTGTGAGTAGTTACGTTTGTTCCCCAGGACATGGGAGAAGTCTTGCTATAAGTAGTCATGTGAATTTGGTATTCGTTCGATATTTTGATGAGATGTATGTTGTCTTTCCTCTAGTGGTGTCATGTGAACGTTGACTACATGACACTTCACCATTGTTTGGGCCTAGAGGGAGGCATTGGGAAGTAATAAGTAGATGATGGGTTGCTAGAGTGATAGAAGCTTAAACCCTAGTTTATGCGTTGCTTCATAAGGGGCTCATTTGGATCCATATGTTTTAAGCTATGGTAAGGTTTACCTTAATACTTCTGTTGTAGTTGCGGATGCTTGCAATAGGGGTTAATCATAAGTGGGATGGTTGTCCAAGTAAGGGCAGTACCCAAGCACCGGTCTACCCACATATCAAATTATCAAAATACTGAACACGAATCATATGAACGTGATGAAAACTAGCTTGACAATAATTCCTATGTGTCCTCGGGAGCGTTTTCCTTTATATAAGAGTTTGTCCAGGCTTGTCCTTTGCTACAAAAAGGATTGGGCCATCTTGCTGCACCTTATTTACTTTCATTACTTGTTACTCGTTACAAATTACCTTGTCAAAAAACTATCTGTTACCGATAATTTCAGTGCTTGCAGAGAATACCTTACTGAAAACTGCTCATCATTTTCCATCTGCTCCTCGTTGGGTTCGACACTCTTACTTATCGAAAAGGCTACGATAGACCCCCTACACTTGTGGGTCATCAAGACTCTTTTCTGGCACCGTTGCTGGGGAGTGAAGCGCCTTTGGTAGGTGGAATTTGGTAAGGAAAAATTTATATAGTGTGCTGAAATTTACTGTCACTTGTTACTATGGAACATAATCCTTTGAGGGGCTTGTTCGGGGTATCTTGACCCCGACCAGTAGAGAAAAGAGTTGCTCCTCAACCTACTGAACCTACTGAAAATGTTTACTTTGAAATTCCTTCGGGTATGATAGAGAAACTGCTAGCTAATCCTTTCACGGGTGATGGAACATTACATGCTGATTTGCACCTAATCTATGTGGACGAAGTTTGTGGATTATTTAAGCTTGCAGGTATGCCCGAGGATGTTATCAAGAATAAGGTCTTCCCTTTATCTTTGAAGGGAGATGCATTGACATGGTCGAGGCTATGTGATGATATTGGATCATGGAACTACCAACGATTGAAATTGGAATTTCATCAGAAGTTTTATCCTATGCATCTTGTTCATCGTGATCGTAATTATATATATATAATTTTTGGCCTCGCGAAGGAGAAAGCATCACTCAAGCTTGGGGGGAGGCTTAAGTCAATGTTATATTCATGCCCCAATCATGAGCTCTCAAAAGAAATGATTATTCAAAAAAATTATGCTTGACTTTCTCTCGGTAATCGCTCCATGCTCGATACTTCTTGTACTGGATCTTTTATGAGAAAACTATTGAATTCAAATGGGATTTATTGGAAAGAATTAAACGTAACTCTGAAGATTGGGACCTCGACGAAGGTAAGGAGTCAGGTATAACACATAAGTTTGATTGTGTTAAATCTTTTATGGATACCGATGCTTTCCGTGAATTTAGCACTAAATATGGACTTGACTCTGA
Source organism: Triticum urartu (assembly GCF_003073215.2). Classification (NCBI taxonomy): domain Eukaryota; kingdom Viridiplantae; phylum Streptophyta; class Magnoliopsida; order Poales; family Poaceae; genus Triticum; species Triticum urartu. Next base: position 363,095,850 of record NC_053024.1, read on the forward strand.
GATAGTAGCTTCTTTTTGTGAATCCTTTGCTACTCATGTTGATCTCCCTAAGGAGAAGTGGTTTAATATAATCCTCACATTGAAGTAAAAGTAGTTGCACCTATTAAAGTTGAAGAAAAGACTATCACTTATAATGATCCTGTTGTTCCTACTGCTTATATTGAGAAACCACCTTTCCCTGTTAGAATAAAGGATCATGCTAAAGCTTCAGCTGTGGTCAACAAAAGTAATATTAAGACACCTAAACCCCCTGAGCAAATTAAAGTTGAACTTAGTGTTGCTATGGTTAAAGATCTCTTGGCCGATAATATTGATGGGCATGTTGTTTACTTCTGCAATGAATCTGCTAGAATTGCTAGACCTAATACTAAAAATAAACATAGACCTGTTGTAGGCATGCCTGATATTTCTGTTAAAATAGGAGATCATTGCTATCATGGCTTATGTGATATGGGTGCTAGTGCAAGTGCAATACCTCATTCCTTATACAAAGATATTATGCATGATATTGCACCTGCTGAGATAGAGGAAATTGATGTTACAATTAAGCTTGCTAATAGAGATACTATTTCACCAGTTGGGATTGTTAGAGATGTTGAAGTCTTGTGTGGGAAAGTTAAATATCCTGCTGATTTTCTTGGTCTTGGTTCCCCGCAAGATGACTTTTGTCCCATTATATTTGGTAGACCCTTCTTGAATACTATTAATGCTAAAATAGACTGCAATAAGGATATTGTTTCTGTTGGTTTAGGGGATATGTCTCATGAGTTTAATTTTGCTAAATTTCATAGACAACTCCATGATAAAGAATTGCCTAGTAAAGATGAAATTACCGGTCTTGCTTCATTGCCGTGCCTCCTACTGATCCTTTCGAACAATATTTGCTAGACCATAAAAATGATATGTTTACGAATGAAATAAGGGAAATAGATGAAGTATTCTTTAAACAGTGACCTATTTTGAAACATAACTTGCCTGTTGAAATCCTAGGGGATCCCCCTCCACCTAAGGGTGATCCTGTGTTTGAGCTTAAACCTTTACCTGATACTCTTAAATATGCTTATCTTAATGAGAAAGAGATATATCATGTTATTATTAGTGCTAACCTTTCAGAGCATGAAGAAAATAAATTATTGAAAACTCTGAAGAAGCACTGTGCTGCTATTGGATATACTCTTGATGATCTTAAGGGCATTAGTCCCACTTTATGCCAGCACAAAATAAAATTGGAGAAAGACGCTAAACTAGTTGTTGATCACCAATGAAGGTTAAATCCTAAGATGAAAGTAGTGGTAAGAAAAGAAATACTAAAGCTTCTGGAGGTAGGTATAATTTATCCCGTTGCTGATAGTCAGTGGGTAAGTCATGTCCATTGTGTCCCTAAGAAGGGAGGTATTACTGTTTTTCCTATGATAAAGATGAATTGATCCCCCAAAGAATTGTTACAGGTTATAGAATGGTAATCGATTTTCATAAATAAATAAAGCTACTAAAAAGATCATTACCCTTTATCTTTTATTGATCAAATGCTAGAAAGATTATCCAAGCATACATATTTTTTCTTTCTAGATGGTTATTCTGGTTTCTCTCAAATACCTGTGTCAAAAGACGATCAAGAAAAGACAACTTTTACTTGCCCTTTCGGTACCTTTGCTTATAGACGTATGCCTTTTGGTTTATGTAATGCACCTGCTACGTTTCAAAGATGTATGACTCTATATTCTCTGACTTTTGTGAAAAGATTGTTAAGGTATTCATGGATGATTTCTCTGTTTATGGGACATTTTTTGATGGTTGCTTAAGCAACCTTGATCGAGTTTTGCAAAGATGTGAAGAAACTAATATTGTCTTGAATTGGGAGAAGTGCCACTTTATGGTTAATGAAGGTATTGTCTTGGGGCATAAAATTTCTGAAAGAGGTATTGAAGTTGATAAAGCGAAGGTTGATGTTATTGAAAATATGTCGTGTCCTAAGGACATTAAATGTATAAGAAGCTTCCTTCGTCATGCCGGTTTTTATAGGAGGTTCATTAAGGAATTTTTTAAAATCTCTCGGCCTCTAACTAATCTCTTACAAAAAGATGTTTCTTTTGTCTTTGATGATGATTGTGTAGAAGCATTTGAAATACTTAAGAAAACTTTGGTTTCTGCACCTATTGTTCAACCTCCTGATTGGAATTTACTCTTTGAAATTATGGTGATACTAGTGATTATGCTGTAGGGGTTGTTCTAGGATAAATAGTTGATAAGAAATTAAATGTTATTCAATATGCTAGTAAAACTCTAGACAGTGCCCAAAGAAATTATGCTACTACTGAAAAAGAATTTTTAGCTATTGTATTTGCTTGTGATAAGTTCAGACCTTATATTGTTGATTCTAAAGTAATTGTTCACACTAATCATGCTTTTATTAAATATCTTATGGAAAAGAAAGATGCTAAATCTAGACTTATTAGATGGGTTCTCTTGCTACAAGAATTTGATTTGCATATTATTGATAAAAAGGGAGCCGAGAACCCTATTGCAGACAACTTGTCTAGGTTAGAGAATGTTCTTGATGACCCACTACCTATTGATGGTAGCTTTCCTGATGAACAATTAGTTGTCATAAATGCTTCTCGTACTGCTCCATGGTATGCTGATTACGCTAATTATATTGTTGCTAAATTTATACCACCTAGTTTCATATACCAGCAAAAGAAAAAGATTTTCTATGATTTAAGATATTACTTCTAGGATGACCCATATTTAAAACTATAATGAAGCTAGCCAACTCACCTTCACAAGACTCCTCCGATTGGAGCTTCGTCGGCCGTCCGATCTGCCTTTCTGACGCGCCTGAGCCGTAGGATGTTCACCTGCAGTCAAATCTTATTTTACCTCACGGTTCTTTTTTAGTCCAATGACAAATGGGCTCACGTCGGGCGCTCATTGGCTGGGTTGGCTGTTTCCGGGTGCAAGAGGTTTTGCCCAATCACCTGGGCGCGCTTCGCACCCAATAACCCGTGTCTCGCCCCAATCCGACCCCAACCGCCAAACGAACCCTAGCCAATCCGACCCCAACCGCCAAACGAACCCTAGCCCCCTTTCTTCGTCCCCTCAATCCCTATAGCCGCTGCACCCCTCCCTCTCCCTTCTGTGCGTGCGCTCGACCAAGGACGTCGTCGTCGCCCTCGGCTGCTCCTCCACCACCCCGCCTCTTTCTCCTCGCCTTCCCATCGGTTGCGCTCAGGTCGTCACCGTCGACGAATAGGATAGTGCGGGCCGCTTCCTCCTTTTCCTCCGGCCGGATCTATGGCGTGCGACCGCGGAGGCGAGCCTCTCCGGTGGCAGAGGCAAAGGGCGACCACATGGATCGATCCCTGCAGGAGATAGAAGATGGGAGAGAGGGAAAGAAGGAAGGAGAGGAGGAAGACCCAGTGGCGGGCGGGAGAGGGTCACCAGCCGGCGCCGGCGAGGTCAAGTGCGACCTGATGGTTGGTGGCGGCTCGATCCACTCCTGGATCTTTATTGTTCCACTTCCCCACTACCTAACACCGAGCAAGAGGGCTGCCCGAGGAAGAGGGTGAGGACGCAGGGATTGAAGAGGGTGTTCCCGCATTCATCGTCTGGCCAAGTGCAAGGACGAGGACGAGGACGCGGGGTGGAGCATGTCATCCCTCTGGTTATCGCCTTCCTTTCTGCTGCTGGGTGAGCTTCTTCTCCCTTCTCATCAATGAGAGGTAGTTACAGTAGTTGATGTGTCACCTTGCTCCTAGGCTGAGATGAGGGTTTTCTCCAGCGATTGTGGTGGCCTGAGTCAGAGATCGACAGCCAGATGCTTGTGGCTACCACACAAAACGTGCTCTCTTACTGACCTCGAGGTCCGAGCCGCAATTCCTCTTGTTTTTGCTCCAAGGTATCTAGCCCGCTGTTCCTCTTGTTTCAGATCATATGTGTTGGTTTGATGTATGTGTAAGAGAACAAAATTCGAATTGGGGAAGGGTGATTTCAGACCAATCTAATTGTGTGTATAAGCACTAATCTGGGTGTATGTATAATTGCTTTCAGACCAATTCGCATGATCTGAAACACCCAGCTGGGTGTATTAGCAATGATAGAGAGTTAATAATGCCCTGCATTTTATCTCGCAAAAAAGCCTTGCATTTTATCTTTAAAGTGTGGATCATTGGAGCTATCATGAAGATAAGCAAGCTGCTGATTTCAGCAACGTGACATTTTGTACTGATTAGTGAACTGGAAAGATATAGTAGTAATTATTCTACATCCAGATGAATGGGATGGATAGTAGTTCTGCTATGCAGAATGGTAGTGTTTCCTGCACGATCTTTTGTTTGTCATGTATGCCATCATTGAGTATTGTAGAGGCTGCAGTAATCTTACTCTGTATATGGATGCTGTGCAAGTTAAAGGTTCGCAAAATAATGTGCTAAACTCTTATTTGTGGGCCAGGTTAAAGATCGCATGTTAGTTTGCTTGGTCTAAGTTCAGAAGCGACAATACAATGTTGTTTAAGTCAAGTTTTTAACTTTTTATATATTCTGGTTATTGCATCATTATTTATCAACTGAGGCATGGTTGTTGTGTGCACTTCTTACTGATGACGATCCTGGTGTTGTTTTTGTGAGAAAAGAAAGAGACGGCTCGATGTGCGTATTTATATTTATTTTGTTCAATTATAATGGGATGAAGTAACTTAATTGACTGATAGTGTTGTTAGTAGTGATAGACAATAGGCAATTTACTAGAGCAGTTCAAGCAAGTATACTTCCAGAATCCATCTTGTGATCTGTTGGTAACAACACCAAATTTGCCAGTTTGTTCAACCAAACAAAGTGTATAACTTGCTTCATTTTTGCAGGTATAGAAGAAGGACCTTTGCTTAATGGTTGATTTTCTTCTGCTCACGGCAGCTTGCTCGAGGCAAACATGCAAGCCTGACGTGCACTGATGGCGCTGCCGGCAGTATCAAGGATGGAAACAGCAAGACACTCTTTTAGGTCAGAGAAACTGGCGGTGCCAATGATAACGCCTGAACCTTCGTGACTGCAGCAGCCACCATCATGTTGTAGCTCAGCCAGACCACGACCATCGATAGGTGACCATCTTCATTGAGGTATAGAAAACAATCCATGTATTGCCATGCTTATGTTCTCTAAAGTTTTACATCCTTCAATCCCACTCATTGACAAGACTTAGACAAACACTTTTACTGGTGATGGTGGGGCTTTTTTTAACTGAGATGTGCAAGATGCATCTTATCCCCCGAGAAATATTGCCTTTAATTTCTTGATTTTTTTCCTGGCATGCTAATTTAGAGCCAGATATGCATGATTCATAATACACATTACAGTCAATTATCCATTGGAATCTTTTGTCCATAGAGGTGATTTTGTTTGGACCATTAGTCTAGGTAGTGACATTTTGATCGATAAGGCACAAGTTTATTTTCTTTTTGACTCAGGGCTACACTAAAGTAAGAATCACCGTTAGTGAAAAGAAGGCATACAAATCATGAAGCTTTTGCCTTGGTTGAGTTCCTCATTTAATTGTCACTTATTTATTTGAAGGAAGTTATTCAATTCTCATCGGCTTTCCTTAATGCTTTCCATTTCTAAATAAGAAATTTAATACTCGATATTTTTAATATGTGAGGAGGCGGGGGGGGGGGGGGGGAAGAAAAGGGGCTGTCAGGTCGGACTTTTGGTGCGTCTCTGACCAGAGATAGCTGGATCCATCTGATGCTCTTCCAAACAGTGCAGTGCAGATTTGCTGACTGGTACAACATCTAAACCTTTGCTGCTCTAGATTCTTTTTACATCTCTTAGTATCAACAAATAAGCTGGTTATAGTATATACTTGAAGATTGCAGCAGGCACAAAATGCTTGGTTGACCACCCGGTTAACTGAATTGTGCCTATGAATGGTCAGTAGAGTAGTTGCTTTTTTCTATAAAAAAAAAGAGGATCAGTTTGGTTGCCACGTGACTGTAAGGCCAGAATGGTGGTACTGAGAAGTGGTTCTGTAACAGTCATATGTGTTGTGGAGTTGGAACTTGATTCTTTTGAAGTTGGAGTGGCTAGGTTGTTATACATACATGCTGCCCACTGAATTCAGATTTCAGTATACTGTTTAGAATAGGGGTGGATCATTGTGTTGTGTTCATAATTAGAGCTAGAGAGAAGGGAAGAGTACACCATACCATTTATTTGTACTGCATGGTCCCACTGTCGATTTTCTGAAAGTGCATTAGCCTTTTCTTAAAGTACATTACTTTCATTCTTGGAATAATAGATTGATGCTCCCTACCTCAGGTTTAACAATGCATGTCGGTTGGTCGGTGTACTAATTTTGATGCTTCTTGATCGGTGTTTCGGAAGCCATGGATATTTGCACAAGCTTCCTTCATCTTTACTATTTTCTATCTTTAGTGTTTCTTTGATATTCCTTTGTAACTGTCTGATGTTCTGCCTTGGGTGTCCTCTGTCTTGGTTTACATCTCCATATGGCTAGCTATGTATACACACGTAGGTTTTGTTTGGACTGTACTCAAATCACAGAGATGTTTCCATATTCATGCATTCCTCTCTTTAACTCATGATTGTTAGATAGTTGAATATCATTGGTTTGCGTCGGCATTCTATTTTTGCAATTTGAAATAGGTATTGGTCCATTGATATTAAATTTCACAATAGATAGTGGAATCTTCAGGTAAAAGTAGTGGCAGATATGTTGGACACTTCTTTTTCGATGCAGAAATGATGTTATTGACTTGAGTCCTCAACACATATTTTTCAGTAACGGAGAGGATTATTCACCTTTGCCGCGGTAGGCGTTAAGACCTGACAGAGCCAGGCCAATGGGCACTATTAGTGTTAAACACCCGACCCTGATGAGCCCTTACAGCCCGTGCTACTGGCCAGACATCTTCTTTGGGTCCGGAACGAAACCAGTAGGGGCACCTTGAGCGAGTACTCGAGGCGTGCAGTCAAGTCGTACAGGAAATGCGACCAGACCAGCTTTCCTGTTTACAATTGTTTGGATCGTTCAACAGCAAAGTAGAACCCATATGATTGACCCTGATGCATGTCATGCGTTATCTGCAGTATATCTCAATTTTGAATGTGATATGTCGTGTATGTATATACTAAAATTGAGCTTTTTATCAATACCGGGCTGCAAAATTATTATGCTTTTGGGTCTTTCCTGAATTTAGTTAGCGTCAATACCTCCAGAATCCCTCTTGCAATATGTAAGTCTGTTGGTAAGAACATTGATTTTGCCAGTTTGTTCTTCTAAACAAAGTGTGGATGTTTCATTTTTGCCAGGTAAAAGGAAAAGAGAACATTGGAGGAAAAGGCAATATGGCAGATTCTCTAAGCTTTCTCAAATGTTTGAAGGAAAAGATAGTTACAATTATTTTTCTCTCGCCTTATTACATCTTGATGTTAATAGGCGTTGGAAGGTACTATGGACCACATTCAAGGTTTACCGAATTTGCACAATCCTATTACAGTTTATTCTGATGAAAGAATTGACCAGTTCTTCCTTGAGTAAATTAGTATTGCTGATGCTACTCCTTTGTGCATTGTTACATAGAATTATAGTTGTGAAGGTGTGTACGAATCAACATATAATTCCCACCATCCTATTACAGTTTGTTTTGATGACAAATTGTGCAGCTCTTACTTGAGTAAATTGTGCAGATCTTCCTTGAGTAAATTAGTATTGTGGTTACTAATCCTTTGTGCATTTGGGTACAGCTCTACTGAAATACTTCCTCCGCTCCTAAATATAAGTCTTTCTAGAGATTACACTACAAACTACATACGGATGTATATAGACATATTTTAGAGTGTAGATTCACTCATTTTGCTCGGTATGAAGTCCGTAATAGAATCTCTAAAAAGACTTATATTTAGGAACGGAGGGAGTACTTCATATGCCCATTTTAAACCCAGACCTGACTTTAAATCATTTCTGTTCTCATCTGTTCTCCTGAATTTTAGTCCGCTTCAGCAATGCTATGACCTGCCACTCCATGTATACATGAAAAACGACCACAGTTTTGCTGTTGTGATTTGGTCAATCATCTGCGTTTCGATTCCTACTGATCTCTCATCTATTTGGCAACTGATGCCACCCGAAGGGCTGCCAACCCAAGACAACATCGGTACTATCCTTCAATAAAGAAAATACATGCATGCAGAGAAATCTGAAATAGTAGGAAATGTGAAATCTCACCAGTTGATCTCTCGCCCAAATGAGGAACCATGGAAGAAAAGGGGATAAACATGCATGATGGATGCAGTCCGTGCTGCTTCATATTCTACTATGGACCGGCAACACATAGAATTATTTGTGGACTGGGCTAGGTAGCATATGGGCCTTTCAAATAACTATGCCCCCATAAAAGTTTGGTACAAACACTGCTAAAAAATTACATCTTTGACTGGTCTATACATCTTATATAAATATGTTCTTTTTCAAACTCAGATTTTTCAGCGTGATAACCATATTTTCAACTAAAAAATGCCTCCTAAACAGGTCTATACATTTTTATACAAATATGATTTTTTTTCAAACTCGGATTTATCAGCGTGATAAACACATCTTCAATATAGCATGATTTAACACATGGGATTTCTACTATCAATATCGAATATGTCCTTGCAAAATGAAATTATTTTCATCGACAACATGGCTTTAGTGGATCTCTGCGCTATTTGGCGCAACGGGTCAACTAGTCTTTATAAAGGAGTAGATGGTGTTATTAGACGTTGTGTACCTGAACATGAACAGGAACAGATCTTACGCAAGTGCCACTCCGAGGCTAATGAAGGACACCATGCTGGAGATATAACTGCACATAAGGTATTGCAATCCGGTTTTTATTGGCCTACTCTCTTCAAGGATGCCCGTAAGTTTGTTGTCTTGTGATGAATGTCAAAGAATTGGTAATATTAGTAGACGTCAAGAAATGTTTATGAATTATTCACTTGTTATTGAACCATTTGATGTTTGGGGCTTTGATTATATGAGACCTTTTCCTTCCTCTAATGGGTATACACATATTTTAGGTGTTATTGATTACGTTACTAAGTGGGTAGAAGCTATTCTAACTAGTAGTGCTGATCATAACACCTCTATTAAGATGCTTAAAGAAGTTATTTTTCCGAGGTTTGGAGTCCCTAGATACTTAATGACTGATGGTGGTTCACATTTTATTCATGGTGCTTTTCGTAAAATGCTTGCTAAGTATGATTAATCATAGAATTGCGTCTTCATATCATCCACAGTCTAGTGGCCAAGTAGAACTTAGCAATAGAGAGCTTAAAATAACTTTGCAAAAGACTGTTAATAGATTTAGAAAGAATTGGTTCAAGAAACTTGATGATGCATTGTGGGCTTATAGATCTACATATAAAAATGCTATGGGTATGTCTTCATATAAAATGGTTTTTGGTAAAGCATGTCACTTACCTCTTGAACTAGAACATAAGGCATATTGGGTTATTAAAGAGCTCAGCTATGACTTTAAACTTGCCGGTGAGAAGAGGTTTTTTGACATTAGCTCACTTGATGAATGAAGAACCGAGGCCTACGAGAATGCCAAATTGTTTAAAAAAAGTTAAAAGATGGCATGATAAAAGGATACAAAAACGTGAATTTAATGTAGGTGATTATGTATTATTGTACAACTCTCGTTTAAGATTTTTTGCAGGCAAACTCCTATCTAAATGGAAAGGCCCTTACATCATTGAGGAGGTCTACCGTTCCGGTGCCATAAAAATCAACAACTTCGAAGGCACAAATTCGAGGGTGGTGAACGGTCAAAGAATTAAACATTATATCAGGTAATCCTATAAATGTTGAAACTAATGTTATTGAAACCGTAACCCCGGAGGAATTCATAAGGGACACTTTCTAGAATGTTTCAGACTCCGAAAAGCAATAGGTACGTGCTACGGTAAGCAAACCGACTCCAAAACAGTTCTAATGGCATTTTTTCTCCGTTTTGGAATATTTAAGAAAATAGGAAAATAAGAAGCAGACCGGAAAGGATACGAGGCTTCCATGAGGGTGGAGGGCGCGCCCTACCCCCCTGGGCGCGCCCCCTGCCTCATGGGTACCTCGTGTGCTCTCCGGACTTCGTTTTCTTGCACGATACTTCTTTTGGTCGGTAAAAATTCATTATATAATCTCCCGAAGGTTTTGACCACCGTATCACGCAAATATCTCCTGTTTTTGTTTTGAGCTGTTTTCTACCAGGGTTGTCAAGGCCAAGCATCATGTCGTCTCCCTCCTCCTCCAACAATTAAGGCAAGGATGCTTGGCTAATGAAGATAGAGCTGAAGAGAGAAGAGCCCGAAGAGATCAACAAGGATGATGGGATCAAGAAGGCCATGGGGGACCAAGTTCCGGCAGTAGCAGAAGAAGACATCCTTCAACCTCACCACAATCTCTTTACCCCAATGGAGATTGAGGCTTTCAAGATGATTGAGTTGGCTCGTATTCAAAACAAGTATCTCACAAGTGAAAATATTTTGTTGAAGGAGCATATCATCGCACTCAAGGGCATTATCCGCAAATTGGAGGATCTCCTACGCTCGATGTGCGACTATCCATCATCACCAACACCTTCTTCACTAACAAAGAAGAACTGAGTCTCGCGTATGGGCACTCCCCTTGGCAACTGCCAAGTTTGGGGGAGTGCCCCGGTATCGTATCACCATCACACTTTTATCTTTACCGTTTTTCTTAGTTCGATCATTTTGATAATATCTTGATCTAGTAGAATAAAGTTTTAGTATGATCTAGCTGTGAGTTTTGCTTTATGAACCTTCTACGTAATCGAGTCCGTGAGCTATATATAATAAAGATTAGTGTTGAGTTAGGGGCTTGATTATTTTGCTATGATCTTGAGGGAATAGAATAAAATAAAAGAGAAGAAATAAAAAGAAATAAAGGGATCATGTGGATCTTATGGAGAGTAATGAGCTCACATATACGGAGTATGATGAATAAAAATTGTTGAGAGTTGACAAACATAGTTTTGGTCATCGTTGCAATTAATAGGAAGTAATAAAGAAAGAGAGGTTTTCACATATAAATATACTATCTTGGACATCTTTTATGATTGTGAGCACTCATTAAAATATGATTTGCTAAAGAATTGACGTTGAACAAGGAAGACAATGTAATGGGTTATGTTTTCTTACATCTGAGATAAATTATATTGTCATGGATCATCCAACATGTTGAGCTTGCCTTTCCCTCTCATGCTAGCCAAATTCTTTGCACCAAGTAGAGATACTACTTGTGCTTCCAATTATCCCTAAACCCAGTTTTGCCATGAGAGTCCACCATATCTACCTATGGATTGAGTAAGATCCTTCAAGTAAGTTGTCATTGTTGCAAGCAATAAGAATTGCTCTCTAATATGTATGACTTATTAGTGTGGAGAAAATAAGCTTTATATGATCTTGTGATGTGGAAGAAATAAAACTGACGGACTGCATAATAAAGGTCCATATCACAAGTGGCAATATAAAGTGACATTCTTTTGCATTAAGATTTTGTGCATCCAACTATAAAAGCACATGACAACCTCTGCTTCCCTCTGCGAAGGGCCTATCTTTTATTCTTGTCTATTACTTCATATAAGAGTCACGGTGATCTTCACCTTTCCTTTTTACATTTTATCCTTTAGCAAGCACAATGTATTGGATAGATCCTGATATATATGGCTAATTGGATGTGGGTTTTCATGAACTATTATTGTTGACATTACCCTTGAGGTAAAAGGTTGGAAGGCAAAATTATAAGCCCCTATCTTTCTCCGTGTCCGATTAAAACTTCATAACCATAAATATTGCTTGAGTGTTAGCAATTATGAAAGACAAAAAGATGGTTGAGTATGTGGACTTGCTGAGAAGCTCTTATATTGACTCTTTCCTATGTTATGATAAATTGCAATTGCTTCAATGACTGAGATTATAGTTTGTTAGTTTTCAATGAAGTTTCTGATTCACACTTGAGTATGTGAATGAATTGTTAATTTAGCATAGGTGATCATATGAAAAAAAATATATATATATGTTGCTGTTATAACAATGATCATGATGCCCCCATGTCCGTATTTTATTTTATCGACACCTCTATCTCTAAACATGTGGACATATTTTTCGATTTCGGCTTTCGCTTGAGGACAAGCGAGGTCTAAGCTTGGGGGAGTTGATACGTCCATTTTTTATCATGCTTCTATATCGATATTTATTGCATTATGGGCTGTTATTACACATTATGTCACAATACTTATGCCTTTTCTTTCTTATTTTACAAGGTTTACATGAAGAGGGGTAATGCCGGCAGCTGGAATTCTGTGGTGCAAAAGGTGCAAATATTAGAGACCTATTCTACACATCTCCAAAAGTCTTGAAACTCCACGGGAATTATTTTTAGAATATATAGAAAATATTGGGCGAAAGAAGTACCAGAGGGGGGCCACCCACCGTCCACGAGGGTGGGGGCGGGCCCTACCCCCTGGGCGCGCCCCCTGCCTCGTGGGCCCTCAGGTGGCCCTCTGATGCCCATCTTTGGCTATATGGAGTCTTTCGTCGAGGAAAAAATCAGAAGCAAGCTCACGGGACGAAACTCCGCCGCCACGAGGCGGAACCTTGGCGGAACCAATCTAGGGCTCCGGCGGAGCTGTTCTGCTGGGGAAACTTCCCTCCGGGAGGGGGAAATCATCACCACTCATCATCACCAATGATCCTCTCATCGGGAGGGGGTCAATCTCCATCAACATCTTCACCAGCACCATCTCATCTCAAACCCTAGTTCATCTCTTGTATCCAATCTTCGTATCCAAACCTCAGATTGGTACCTGTGGGTTGCTAGTAGTGTTGATTACTCCTTGTAGTTGATGCTAGTTGGTTTATTTGGTGGAGGATTATATATTCAGATCCATTATGCATATTAACACCCCTCTGATTATGAACATGAATATGCTTTATGAGTAGTTACGTTTGTTTCTGAGGACATGGGAGAAGTCTTGCTATAAGTAGTCATGTGAATTTGGTATTCGTTCGATATTTTGATGAGATGTATGTTGTCTTTCCTCTAGTGGTGTCATGTGAACGTCGACTACATGACACTTCAGCATTGTTTGGGCCTAGAGGGAGGCATTGGGAAGTAATAAGTAGATGATGGGTTGCTAGAGTGACAGAAGCTTAAACCCTAGTTTATGCGTTGCTTCATAAGGGGCTCATTTGGATCCATATGTTTCATGCTATGGTTATGTTTACCTTAGTATTTCTGTTGTAGTTGCGGATGCTTGCAATAGGGGTTAGTCATAAGTGGGATGCTTGTCCAAGTAAGGGCAGTACCCAAGCACCGGTCCACCCAGATATCAGATTATCAAAGTACCGAACGCGAATCATATGAACGTGATGAAAAGTAGCTTGACGATAATTCCCATGTGTCCTCGGGAGCGATTTCCTTTATAGAAGAGTTTGTCCAGGCTTGTCCTTTGATACAAAAAGGATTGGGACATCTTGTTGCACCTTATTTACTTTCATTACTTGTTACTCATTACAAATTACCTTATCACAAAACTATCTGTTACCGATAATTTCAGTGCTTGCAGAGAATACCTTACTGAAAACTGCTTATCATTTCCTTCTGCTCCTCGGTGGGTTCGACACTCTTACTTATCGAAAAGGCTACGATAGATCCCCTACACTTGTGGGTCATCAGGGACCTCCACTCTGTAGAGTCTTCGGGACACTATGTCGGTCCCTCCACTTGATACGGCGCAGGGACCAACATCCTCATCAACACAGGATCTGTCGAGTCTTCGGGAAGTGGAGCTGAACACCTCATTCGTTCCGCCTTCTTTATCCAACACTGGTCAAAGAAAGAACTCTCAATACATCGCTACGGGATAATCAACCGAGTTGCGGTTAGAAATTGGGTGCTTACCGAGGTATCCGGATGGTTGCAGTTGAGACCGATGTCCTCTGACGTGTCCGTCCACTACTTTTGAGTCTTGAAGAACAGTTTCCACATCCCTCCGTGCGTTGTGTCGAAGAACTGCTGAAGGGTCCACGGTCCTTCTGGATTGAACACCCACATACGGAGAGGCCGTCACTGGCATGGGAGGATCCGGCGGACTAGCATCACTTGGATCACGTTAATAAGGCCAACGTCCCTTTCGAGGATACTCCGGATACGACTTTGCAGCGTCTGTACTTCGTCAGCTGATCCCCAATCTAGCCCCTTATTTATCCATGATGCGAGCTGCAACAGAGGGTCAGATCGGAACACAGGTGCGGCTGCCCATTTGGTGCCACGGGGTTTGGTGATATAGAACCACTCTTCTTGCCATAAGTTGGAGGTTTTCATGGAAGTGCCTTTTGGCCAGCTAGTATTGGCAAGCTTGCTCACCATAGCATCGCCGCACTCCGCTTGCTCCCCATTAACCAGCTTTGGCTTCACGTTGAAGGTCTTGAGCCATAGGCCGAAGTATGGGGGGATGCGGAGAAAGGCTTCACACACGACGACGAACACTGAGATGTGGAGAAAAGAGTCCGGAGCTAGATCGTGAAAATCTAGCCCATAATAAAACATGAGGCCGTGAATGAAGGGATGAAGAGCGAACCCTATCCCGTAGAGGAAGTGAGAGATAAATACCACCCTCTCGCCGGATTTTGGTGTGGGGATGACCTGCCCTTTAGTAGGGAGCCTGTGGGGGATTTCCCTAGTCAGGTACCTCGCCTTCCGAAGCTTCGCGATATCCTCCTCGGTGACCGAGGAGGCTGCCCACCTACCTTGGGAGATGGATCCCGACATAACTAGAGGGCCTGGTAACAATGGAAGAAATCGAATCCTGGGCGCTGGAGCCTAAGGTTGGGGAGGTTGAGGAAGAGGTAGGCGTGGGGGAGAAAGACGGGTCTGTACCCCTTTATAAAAGCGAAGAATATCGAATGCCTCCTCACGGGCCTTAAAGCTTGCCTATTCCCAATGAATCGCCAACAACACGGTTGGATTACCCACGCCCATATTGATGAGGATCCCGTGATAAGGGGACACGATCTCTACTTCGACAAGACGTGCCGATGGAAACCTCACCTCGAAACGTGGATTGGGAGGCTAAAAAACGGTTTGAAATAATGACCGGGCGGAGATGTGGCGTCTCACTACAAAAGATGTTAGTAGATGGTACTTGTTAAATATTATACTCTTTGCGGAGCTCGTTTTGCGGAGCCGGACACGTTTTCTGTGTTCTAGGACTACTTTGGGGTATTTGGAGGAGGAACCTGCCTTCCAATGCCGAAAACAATCTGCGCGCCGGACACATCGTCATTGAAGCCTGGTTCAGGGGCTACTGAGGGAGTCATGGATTAAGGGGTCCTCGGATGTCCGGGCTATGTGACATGGGCTGGACTAATGGGCCGTGAAGATACAAGACAGAAGACTTCCTCCCGTGTTCGGATGGGACTCTCCTTTGCGTGGAAGGCAAGCTTGGCGTTCGGATATGAATATTCCTTCCTCTGTAAACCAACTTTGTACAACCCTAGGCCCCTCCAATGTCTATATAAACCGGAGGGTTTAGTCCGTAGAGGCAATCTCAATAATACAGGCTAGACATCTAGGGTTTAGCCATTACGATCTCGTGGTAGATCAACTCTTGTAATCCTCATATTCATCAAGATCAATCAAGCAAGAAGTAGGGTATTACCTCCATCAAGAGGGCCTGAACCTGGGTAAACATCGAGTCCCCTGTCTCCTGTTACCATCGACCTTAGACACACAGTTCGGGACCCCCTACCCAAGATCCGCCGGTTTTGACACTGACAACAACCACATGCATGGAGCAGTTGAACACGCAGGAAATGGTCGTCTACAAGCCTGCAGACAGTTGCGTCGCAGCGTGGAGAGCGGCCGTGTGCTACTACCGCCGTCTTGGTCTATTAGTCCTCTTTATATTCTATGCCATATTTTGACCTTAAATTTAACCAACAAAATGTTAATGCATGCTAAAAATATTATATAATTGGAAACTATGTTCAAACACGAATCCAATGGTATAATCTCTGGCGACATGCATTCATATTTTGTTAGTTAAATCTCTAGCCAAAATTTGGCACAAAAATACATAGACGACTTATAAACCAGTGTTGGGGAACGTAGTAATTTCAAAAAAATTCCTACGCACACATAGGATCTTGGTGATGCATAGCAACGAGAGGGGAGAGTGTGTCCACGTACCCTCGTAGACCGAAAGCGGAAGCGTTAGCACAACGCGGTCGATGTAGTCGTATGTCTTCACGATCTGACTGATCCAAGTATCGAACGCACGGCACCTCCGAGTTCAGCACACGTTCAACTCGATGATGCCCACGAACTCCGATCCAGCAGAGCTTCATAGGAGAGTTCCGTCAGCACGACGGTGTGATGACAGTGATGATGATGCTACCGACGCAGGGCTTCGCCTAAGCACCGCTACGATATGATCGAGGTGGATTATGGTGGAGGGGGGCACCGCACATGGCTGGGAGAGATCAACAGATCAACTTGTGTGTCTAGAGGTTCCCCCTGCCCCCGTATATAAAGGAGCAAGGGGGGAGGCCGGCCGGCCCCTGTAGGCGTGCCAGGAGGAGGAGTCCTCCTCCTAGTAGGAGTAGGACTCCCCTCTTTCCTACTCCTACTAGGAGGGGGAAAGGAAGGGGAAGAGGGAGAAGGAAAGGGGGTGCCGCCCCCCCTCTCCTAGTCCAATTCGGACTAGAGGGGGAGGGGCACGCGGCCAGCCCTAGGCCAGCCCTCTATCTCTCTCCTCTAAGGCCCATAAGGCCCACTATTTCTCCCAGGGGTTCCGGTAACCCTCCAGCACTCCGGTTAACTCCGAAACCACCCGGAACACTTCCGGTGTCTGAATATAGTCATCCAATATATCGATCTTTACGCCTTGACCATTTCGAGACTCCTCATCATGTCCGTGATCATATCCGGGACTCCGAACTACCTTCGGTACATCAAAACACAAAAACTCATAATACCAATTCTCACCGAACTTTAAGAGTGCGGACCCTAAGGGTTCGAGAACTATGTAGACATGATCAAGACACGTCTCCGGTCAATAACTAATAGCGGAACCTGGATGCTCGTATTGGCTCCCACATATTCTACGAAGATCTTTATCGGTCAAACCGCATAACAACATACGTTGTTCCCTTTGTCATCGGTATGTTACTTGCCCGAGATTCGATCGTCGGTATCTCAATACCTAGTTAAATATCGTTACTGGAAAGTCTCTTTACTCGTTCCTTAATACATCATCTCGCAACTAACTCATTAGTTACAATGCTTGCAAGGCTTATAGTGATGTGCATTACCGAGTGGGCCCAGAGATACCTCTCCGACAATCGGAGTGACAAATCCTAATCTTGATCTATACCAACTCAACAAGTACCATTGTAGACACCTGTAGAGCACCTTTATAATCACCCAGTTATGTTGTGACATTTGGTAGCACACAAAGTGTTCCTCCGGTAATCGGGAGTTGCATAACCTCATAGTCATAGGAACATGTATGAGTCATGAAGAAAGCAATAGCAGTAAACTAAACGATCAAGTGCTAAGCTAATGGAATGGGTCAAGTCAATCACATCATTCTCCTAATGATGTGATCCCGTTAATCAAATGACAACTCATGTCTATGGTTAGGAAACTTAACCATCTTTGATTAATGAGCTAGTCAAGTAGAGGCATACTAGTGACACTCTGTTTGTCTATGTATTCACACATGTACTAAGTTTCCGGTTAATACAATTCTAGCATGAATAATAAACATTTATCATGATATGAGGAAATAAATAATAACTTTATTATTGCCTCTAGGGCATATTTCCTTCAACCAGGATGGGGTAGTAGGTAATTTAATCGCAAATGTTTTTATTTTATTAATCATATGTGTACGTTTCCTTTCGTCCTCCTCTCGCACGTCTTGTCACCCCGCTGCCATTGACCACTTAGAGTGCAAGCTTGAGCAGCGCGGGGGAGTGTTCTTTTGGCCAAACGATGGTGAGCTAGTTCCCGCGCAATCACGCAGGTTCCCGCGCAAGCTTCCCGCTCGACTCGGTGAAATCCCCCAAAATCCCAATGCTTACCGGCCTGCTATATAAACCCTCACATCCCGCGAGTCTTGCGTCGCATTTTCCCGTCCCTCACAGCTGCTTATCTCGTTTGCTTCTCCCACAATCGCCAATGGCACTGGTCCGTCGTTGTCGCTAAGCCACTCCACCGTCATTAGAGGAGAGCTCTAGCTGGGAGGCTACACCGCGGCGGCAGCACAGTCCCCGACGTAGTGTAGTGCGCGTGGCACCCCTGTTAGGTGTGCGCGGATGACCCACCACACGCTCCACCGCCGCTGCCCGTCGATAGCTGTTGCCGGCTGCCATTGCCGCCACCCCACCGTCTGCCGTCGTGGCTGCCACACCACCGTCGAAAGCCAAGGCCATCGCCCACTCCACTGCCGCGGCCCGAAGGTGGGAGGTGGTCGTTGTGGCCGCCACCCACTACCGGCCATCGTGGCCATCACCCGCTCCGTTGTTGCGGCCCGAAGGCGGGAGGTGGTGGTCGTGGCTACCACCCCATCGCCGATCGTCGTGGCCGCCAGCCCACCGTCGACCGTCGAGGTCATCACCCGCTCCGCCACCACCACTCGAAGGCGGGAGGTGGAGGTGGAGGCCTGCACGTGCGTCATCGACTTTGTGCGCTACATCGAGTTCATGCAAGGGAGGAGGAGCGCCTCGTCGAGCACGCAAAGAGCCTTACCGTCGCCGTGGCCGCAGCACACGCCGCCGCAGAGGCAAGGAATTAGGAGATCTACAAGGAGAACCACCGCTTCGAGAGGGGTCATGTGGAGCGGCAGAGGGTGCTCGAGGTGAGCGTCACTGAAGGTGCGACAGCGGCAGGCACCGTATTGCAGTTGTCCAGCTCGTCGGTAGGCTCCTCCTCCCCAGCCTCTTACTGAGCGCGCTCGGCAGAGGAGAGGCTGCTGGAAGTAGTAAAAGCTCCTTTGTAATAGTAGTATTTAGGGGCTATTTTGTTCAGTTCATCCGACTATAGATATGGTGGAACTATACAACGTACTTAAAATTATCTAGTATATATAGTTGAACTAGCTATTTTAGTATGTGGTTGGCAACAATTGGGGAAAAGTTTGGTCGATTCTGCTGTCAAGTTGAACTGTTTGTATGAAGAATGACTGCTTAATCTATGAATGAAATCTATGCTTAATTACTGAATTTAAGTTGCAAAAATTAGAGTGCTAGTGATTTTTAGCTGCATATTTTGACAAATCGCAGTGTTACAAGGTTGAAAAATGGCAATGTTACTAGATCAAAAAATGTCAATCTTTCTAGTTTGACAAATGGCAATATACCCAATATGACCGATGCAAATCTTACCAAATTGTTTGTACGTGGTTGCACACGGGTCATCCAAAACAACCGTTTGCGTTGAAGGGATGTACAAATCCTGCTCGGCACATTTTCTCTTGGCTTAGCGCTGAAGTCTGGCTTTGCATACCGTATTCAACCTGAACTGTTTGCGTTGAAGAGATGCACAAATCCCGTGCTGCAAATTTTCCCTCGACTTACTGAGGAAGACCATAGCTCTCACTTTCCGTACAGGTGTTCTATCTAAAACGTTTGCGATCAAGAGCTGCACAAATCCTGCTCGGCACATTTTCCCTTGGCTTCTTGGGGAAGATGTTGGTTTGCATACGAGTGTTCTAACTAAAATGTTTGCGATGAGTGTTTTATATTTAAAAACCATTGACATTTTTTAAAAGAAAACCATTTGATAAGTTTGTACATTAAGAGAGAAAACCACAAGTTCGTTCAAACCATATCTTTTCATTTAGTCACACTGCGAATTTATATTCGTATGATCGAGATACAATATTAAACCCAAAAAAACTATTCCCAGCAGCGGCGGAGGCGGCGTGCCACGCCGGCGTTGTCGTTGTCATCTTTCGCGACGCCGTTGTTGAAGTCTTCAAGGTAGCACAGAATGTTCTTCACTTGGAAATCAAACGACATGTCGTCGCGCGATCGACGGGCGGGGCACGGGAGGAGGCAAATGGTGGCGCTGCGAGGTAGCGGTCTACGATGGCGTCCCATGCCACTGAGGGGGGGCGCGTGCACGGGCACGAGCGCGGCGGGTGCAGGCAAATGCACGGGGACCGGCACCCCAGTGGGTGCAGGGGCGCGCACGAGCATGAGCACGGGCGCTGGCATTGGCATGTACACGAGCTCGCGCGGGTTTGCGGAAACCTCATTGACGCTCGCGGCTTCTAGCTCTGCGATAGTGCTCGGCGATGAGCCCGTCAATGCTACGGGGATGGTCACTAGCGTGGGCGCGGGGATGGGAGCTGGGACGGGCGTGGGGGCAGCAACCACCGCGCCCAGCTTGTTCAGGGCCATGTCCATGAGGCCCCATTCCTACTTATTTTCTATCTCCTCCGGCTCAGAGTTGACTTCACCAAACTTGAAGACTAGTGGCAGATGATCCTTCTGCGCCATGGCGTTGGTGGAGGTCTGTGGGAGAGAGGGGAATGGGAGGCGAACAGTAAGGCCGCCCGTATTAAACAGCGGCTCAGGAGCCATTAATGAAGAGGGTGCGAGCAAGCCAGGCGGCCATGGAAGTCAAAGGGCTCGTTTCCCAGTGAGCCTGCACAGTGTACAACTCGCATGCTTCCCGGTGAGCCTGCGCATTGGAGGACAGCTTGCATGCCTCTCGGTCAGCCAGCGCACCGGACTACGCTCGCACGCCTCCCGTTCAGTCAAGCAGCTATCCGCACGATACCTCCTATAGGCATTAAATAGAGACACGTGGCGTCACGTGAATGGTTAACAGAACGCACACGATTTAAATTATAGAAACATTTGAGATGTTAAAGTGGCAGCTATTTGTTTCAAATTTCCTTTATTGGTTGTTATTCGAGTGCGCCTTCTCTCAAAATGGACGCGAAAAATACCACAACATGTCGGGTGCCATTCCATGATAGCATGCCAAGCTTCATGAATTTTAGACGAGTTTTGGATTTACTAGAATTTAAAAACAAAGTATCTCAACGTTTTGCCAGCAATCCACAGTGCCCTGGTGTTTAAAATTCATTCCCATTTCTTGCATGGGACCTAAACATGCACCCAAGGACACACATTAGATATGTCAACCCATTTTTCTACACTGGAGCATGTGCATGTAGTTCAAATTTGAATTATGCACATAAAATGCCTAGAAAACCCAGTTAATGTATAAAAATATCCAAACAAACCCTCAAGAATCCCAAAAATTGACACAACACTCCTGTCGCTCTATGTTGACACTGATACGTCTCCAACGTATCTATAATTTTTGATTTTTCCATGCTATTATATTATCCATCTAGGATGTTTTATATGCATTTATATGCTATTTTATATGATTTTGGGACTGACCTATTAACCTAGAGCCCAGTGCCAGTTTCTATTTTTTCCTTGTTTTTGAGTTATACAGAAAAGGAATACCAAACGGAGTCCAATTGACGTGCCAATTTTTGATAATTTTTTATGGACCAAAAGAAGCCCCCAGAGTAAAAGAGCTGGGACAGAAGAGTCCCGAGCCATCCACAAGGGTGGGGGCGCGCCCTACCCCCTGGGCGCGTCCCCCTATCTCGTGGACGACTCGAATACCCCCCTGACGTGAGACCTACGCCAAAAATTCCTATAAATACAGAAACCTCCAGAAAATAACCTAGATCGGGAGTTCCGCCGCCGCAAGCCTCTGTAGCCACCAAGAACCAATCGGGACCCTGTTCCGGCACCCTGCCGAAGGGGGGATCCATCACCGGTGGCCATCTTCATCATCCTGGTGCTCTCCATGATGAGGAGGGAGTAGTTCACCCTCGGGGCTGAGGGTATGTACCAGTAGCTATGTGTTTGATATCTCTCTCTCTCTCTCTCGTGTTCTTGATTCAGCATGATCTTGATGTATCGCGAGCTTTGCTATTATAGTTGGATCTTATGATGTTTCTCCCCCTCTACTCTCTTCTAATGGATTGAGTTTTCCCTTTGAAGTTATCTTATCGGATTGAGTCTTTAAGGATTTGAGAACACTTGATGTATGTCTTGCATGTGCTTATTTGTGGTGACAATGGGATATTCACGTGATCCACTTGATGTATGTTTTGGTGATCAACTTGCAAGTTCCGTGTCCTTGTGAACTTATGCATAGGGGTTGGCACATGTTTTCGTCTTGACTCTACGGTAGAAACTTTGGGGCACTCTTTGAAGTTCTTTGTGTTGGTTGAATAGATGAATCTGAGATTCTTTGATTCATATAGTAAAATCATACCCACGGATACTTGAGGTGACATTGGAGTATCTAGGTGACATTAGGGTTTTGGTTGATTTGTGTCTTAAGGTGTTAATCTGGTACGAACTCCAGGATAGATCAAACAAAAAGAATAGCTTCGTGTTATTTTACTACAGACTCTTGAATAGATCGATCATAAAGGATAACTTTGAGGTGGTTTCGTACCCTACAATAATCTGTTCATTTGTTCTCCACTATTATTGACTTTGGAGTGACTATTTGTTGCATCTTGAGGGATAGTTATATGATCCAATTATGTTATTATTGTTGAGAGAACTTGCACTAGTGAAAGTATGAACCCTAGGCCTTGTTTCCTAGCATTGCAATACCGTTTTTGCTCAGTTTTATCATTAGTTACCTTGTTGTTTTTATATTTTCAGATTACAAAAACCAATATCTACCATCCATATTGCACTTGTATCACCATCTCTTCGCCGAACTAGTGCGCCTATACAATTTACCATTGTATTGGGTGTGTTGGGGACACAAAAGACTCTTTGCTATTTGGTTGCGGTGTTGTTTCAGAGAGACCATCTTCATCCTACGCCTCCCATGGATTGATAAACCTTAGGTCATCCACTTGAGGGAAATTTGCTACTGTCCTACAAGCCTCTACACTTGGAGGCCCAACAACATCTATAAGAAGAAGGTTGTGTAGTAGACATGAGACACTAGAAATTTTTGAAAGCAATAAGAGGCGATGAATATCATTTTGTACCCAAAGGTGGCAAGTTCCCTACCGAAACCATCAGGCTTGTTGTGAGAAGCTCTGATTTGCGAGAAGCTTATACCCAAACCTGCCCCAAATGGGACAATTTTTTTACCACAACATGTTGATGCCGCTCCATGATAGCGTTTCAAGTTTCATGAACTTCAGATGAGTTCTGGATTTACTAGAATTTAAAAACCATGTATCTCGATATTTGCAGCCAAGTGACGGTGGCAAGGTGTTTGATATTCATTCACATTTCTTGCATGGGACCTAAGCATGCAACCAAGGACACAAATTTGATTTTTCAACCAATTTACATGCACTGGAGCATGTGCTTGTTGTTAAAATTTTAATTATGCACATAAATGCATAGAAAACTTAGTTAATGTATAAAAATATCCAAACGAACCCCGAAAAATTCCTAAAATTAACACAACACTCATGTAGAGACAACGGATATCATTTCGTCCAGAAAGGGGAAACATTCCCTACCGTAACCATGAGGCTTGTTGTGAGAAGCTCTGGTTTGTGAGAAGCTTATACCCCAACCTGCCCCAAATGGGTTAATCTTTTTACCACGACATGTTGATGTCGTACCATGCTAGCATGTCAAGTTTCATAAATTTCAGACGCGTTCTCGATTTATTAAAATTTAAAAACCATGTATCTCAATGTTAGCGGTCGATCGACGATGGCAAGGTATTTGACATTTATTCTCATTTCTTGCCTGGGACTTAATCATGCAACCAAGGACACACATTTCAATTTTGAACCCATTTATATGCACTGGAGCATGTGCATGTAGTTTAGATTTGAATTATGCACATAAATGCATAGAAAACTCAGTTAATGTATAAAAATGTCCATGCGAACCCCGAAAAATCCCAAAAATTGACACAACACTCCTGTTGTTCTATGTTGACACGAGAACTTTGAAAGTAAGAAGAGGCAACAGATATCGTTCCGTCCCCCAAGGTGGCACTTTCCTTACCGAAACCATCAGGCTTGTTGTGAGAGAAGCTCTGGTTTGTGAGAAGCTTATACTCAAACCTTCCCCAAATGGGACAATATTTTTACCATGGCATGTCGATGCCGTTCCATGATATCATGTCAAGTTTATGAATTTTAGAAGAGTTTTTGATTTACTAGAATTTTAAAACCATGTATCTCAATGTTAGCGGCCGAGCGACAATGTCAAGGTGTTTGGCATTCATTCTCATTTCTTGTATGTGACCTAAGCTTGCAACCAAGGACACACATTTGATTTTTCAACCCATTTTTATGTACTGGAGCATCTGCATGTAGTTCAATTTTGAATTATGCACATAAGTGCCTAGAAAACTCAATAAACATATAAAAATGTCCAAACGATCCCCGAAAAATTCCAAAATTTAACACGACACTCATGTTGTTCTATGTTGACACCAGGAAAAAATTGAAAGCAAGAAGAGGCGACGAATATTGTTTTGTCCACGAAGATGACACGTTTCCCTAATGGAACCATGAGGCTTGTGAGAAGCTCTGGTTTGTGAGAAGATTATACCATAACCTGCCCCAAATGGGACAATATTTTTTACCCCAGCATGTTGATGCCATTCCATGATAGCATGCCAAGGTTCATGAATTTCAGACGGGTTTTGGATTTACTAGAATTACAAAATAAAGTACCTCAATGTTTGCCGGAGAGCCACGGTGCCGTGGTGTTCGAAATTCATCCCATTTCTTGCATTGGATATAAGCATAAAACCATGGACACATATATGATTTTACAACCCATGTTGGTGTACCAGAGCATGCACATGTAGTTTAATTTTGAATTGTGCACCTGAAATGGCTAGAAAACCAAGTTAATGTATTAAATGTCCAAACGAACCCTGAAAAATTCCATTTTTTACGGCACACCTATAGTTGCATGTTCACTGCAGATAAAAGTTCAAACAATTCAAACACCCTCCATTGTTGCTGTGACCCCGTCATGTAATTCAAATCAAGATGAAAAATCAAGTAGATCGCACATAGTTTATTATCACCAACCGTGTGAGATGCAGTACAAAATATCTTGGAGCACCATCGGAGTATAGTACATCTATGGCTAATGCGAGAAGGTGCGTCGGCTACAGTCCACAGCCGACGTGTCAAGCACACTACATCGATCCCCAAATATCATTTCATTGTTCAGACATCGCCGGTGAAAGATGGGGACGTGGACCCGCATCGTGAGGGCAACTTCGGCAGCCCACTCCGGTGAGAGCGCGGCCATAGCTGCCATGCACGTGCTAACAAGGTGCATGAGCGTGGCCGTAAGCTGTGACCGGGCGGCCAAGGCAGCCTAAATGGGCGTTGTTCCTTCTCAGGTGGCGGCAGCAACATCTTCCTCGGGGATAGCAACTAGCGAGAGCGGCACAACAACTATCCATTCCGCAGCGGCAGCCTTAGCCCTGATGGAGGGTGCCCACGACCATGTTGAGGCCGCCCACGCCCAGCTCATGGCGGTCACCGCATAAATCGAATGAAACTTCTCCGACAACGGCTGGCAACCCACGGCCGAAGAGTTGGCAATCACCGAGAGTGTTCGAGCAGCCGTCCGTTCCTCCGCCACATACCTTGCCACGATGGAGCCTGTCCAAGCCTAGATCACGGCCGCCCATGCCCAACTCATGGAGGCCTTTTCCAAAGAGATGGTAGACGCAGATGGCGAGATGCTTGCAGAGTATGATGCGATGGATGGCATGGAGCCCCTTCCCCAGGAGACTGTCGGGCGCGAGCTGGACATGGAGGAGGCGACGGAGATCGACGAGCACCAACCGTAGTAGTTTTGTTGAATTAAGAGCATCGGTCTTTAATTTGTTAGAGTAATGTTTAGGTCGGCTAGCTCTGTTTAATTGTTGAACTTGCTCGATTAAGAAGTGTGGGTGTGTTGTAGTCTCCTTTGTGTACCCAAGTTATGCAATGACGTGGATGACCATTGTAACCAGTGAAATTCGAACCAAAATTTTTGACGTTCAAACTCATCACACACGGGTTAAGATATATGAGTCATTTGTGATGTTCACATATCGTACACAGTGCTGAATAAGGGACCGTGTCTGATGACACTTTGCGCCAGTTTTTTCGCTGCACCAATTCAAAATTTTCGGCTTCCGCGTAAATATCTACCTCCCCTCCCCCTTACCAAAATCCACATTTCCCCTGTTTCCGCCTTCCTTTCCAAGTTGAAACCTTAACTCCTTGCTTGCAGCACCGCCTCCTCGCCGGCGACTCTCATTCACGTGCTCGGCCTCATCTATCCAGGCAGGTAATTCACACCCGACCCCCATCCTCCTCCTCCTTCCACATCCCACATGCCCCAACCATCGGTGCGACACCTTCCACCCAAATCACCGTCCCCTCCACCAAATAAGTGGCGCCCTAAGCCATGGTGCATGCAGTATAGATAGGAGTTCAAGGAGCATTTGGCAGCGGAGAAGTAAATCACGGCCGCTGATATGTCTCCAACGTATCTATAATTTTTTATTGTTCCATGCTATATTACATTCTTTTTTGGACATTATTGGGCTTTATTATACACTTTCATATTATTTTTGGGACTAACCTATTAACTGGAGGCCCAGCCCAGAATTACTATTTTTTGACTATTTCAGAGTTTCGCAGAAAAAGAATATCAAATGTAGTCCAAATGGAATGAAACCTTCGGGAACGTGATTTTTGGAACGAACATGATCCAGAGGACTTGGACCCTACGTCAAGAAAGCAACCAGGAAGGCACGAGGTAGGGGCGTGCCTACCCCCCCCCCCTCCAGGCGCGCCCTCCACCCTCGTGGGGCCCACGTTGCTCCACCGATGTACTTCTTCCTCCTATATATGCCTACGTACCCCCAAACTACGAGATACGGAGCCAAAACCCTAATTCCACCGCCGCAACCTTCTGTACCCATGAGATCCCATCTTGGGGCCTTTTCTGGAGCTCCCCCGGAGGGGTCATCGATCACGGAGGGCTTCTACATCAACACCATAGCCTCTCCGATGATGTGTGAGTAGTTTACCTCAGACCTTCGGGTCCATAGTTATTAGCTAGATGGCTTCTTCTCTCTTTTTGGATCTCAATACAATGTTCTCCCCCTCAATTGTGGAGATCTATTCGATGTAATCTTCTTTTGCGGTGTGTTTGTTGAGACCGATGAATTGTGGGTTTATAATCAAGTTTATCTATGAACAATATTTGAATCTTCTCTGAATTCTTTTATGTATGATTGGTTATCTTTGCAAGTCTCTTCAAATTATCAGTTTGGTTTGGCCTACTAGATTGATCTTTCTTGCAATGGGAGAAGTGCTTAGCTTTGGGTTTAATCTTGTGTTGTCCTTTCCCAGTGACAGTAGGGGCATCAAGGCACGTATTCTATTGTTGCCATCGAGGATAACAAGATGGGGTTTATATCATATTGCATGAGTTTATCCCTCTACACCATGTCATCTTGCTTAAAGCGTTACTCTCTTCTTTTGAACTTAATACTCTAGATGCATGCTGGATAGCGGTTGATGTGTGGAGTAATAGTAGTAGATGCAGGTAGGAGTCGGTCCACTTGTCTCGGACGTGATGCCTATATACATGATCAGACCTAGAGATTCTCATAACTATGCTCAATTCTGTCAATTGCTCCACAGTAATTTGTTCACCCATCGTAATACTTATGCTCTCGAGAGAACCACTGGTGAAACGTATGGCCCCCGGGTCTATTTTATATCATATTAATCTTCTGTCAACAAGCTATTTCTTGCACCATTTTTATTTCGCTTTATTTACTTTGCATATTTAACATAAAATTACCCAAAATATTATCTTATCATATCTATCAGACCTCACTTTCGTAAGTGACCGTGAAGGGATTGACAACCCCTTTTTGCATTGGTTGCGAGGATTTTATTTGTTTGTGTAGGTGCGAGGGACTCGTGCGTGGCATCCTATTGGATTGATACCTTGGTTCTCAAAAACTGAGGGAAATACTTACGCTACTTTGCTGCATCACCCTTTCCTCTTCAAGGGAAAACCAACGCAGTGCTCAAGAGGTAGCAAGAAGGATTTCTGGCACCGTTGCCGGGGAGTCTACACAAAAGTCAACATACCAAGTACCCATCACAAACCCTTATCTCCCGCATTACATTATTTGCCATTTGCCTCTTGTTTTCCTCTCCCCCACTTCACCCTTGCCGTTTTTATTCGCCCTCTTTTCCGTTCGCCCTTTTTCCGTTTGCTTTAATGCCTTACTTGGCTCGTTTGCTCGTTTGATTAGAATAGTTGTTTATTGATTACTAAACAGAGAACCTAAGATCTATGGATCCTCATCCGCTTGCTAATCCTTTTAAGAGATCCAATTATGATGAACCAATTGCTAGTGAGTTTTGTGCACTAGATTATCTTTATAAGGTTTTGCTTGAAATTCGTGAATCTGAAAAGTGTGATGAATTACTTTATGAAGCGATTCACGATAGATCTTTGAATAAATAACATGGTTGCAATGATTTTATTATAAATTATATTTATGTAAATTGTGCTAATAATATGCAAAGCCCTAAGCTTGGGGATGCTAGTTTTGCTATGCCCTCTACTTGTTGCAATGATCATGATTGGGGTGATTCTTCTTATGATCTTGAAAATTTATTTAAGCCCCATGATGAATATGAGATTGATAATAGTGTTTGCAATATTATTGAAAGTGGTTTTGGAAGAGTGTCAACTCTAGATACCACATATTTGGATAATGTTCAATCTTCTGAAGTTTTTGATAAAAGTGGGTTTGAAGAGGTCATGATTTTAGTTAATGTTAATCCCACTATTTTGAAAGAATGTCAACTTTGCATTCATGTGGATCATGTTGAAAACATTTTATGTGATAGCTATTTTGTTGAATTTGCTTATGATCCCACATGTAATTATTATGAGAGAGGAAAATATGATTGTAGAAATTTTCATGTTACTAAATTACCTCTCGTTATGTTGAGATTGCTATTTTTTTTCCGCCTCCTTGCATATGCTAGTATTTGCTTGCCTTGATAATTTGTTTGCCTATAAGATGCCTATTCATAGGAAGTATGTTAGACTTAGATGTGTTTGTCACGTGTTTTATGATGCTCTCTTTGTGCTTCAATTCTTGTCTTTCTTGTGAGCATCGTTGAAATCTCTTGCCTAGCTAAAAGGCTTTAAAGAAAAGCGCTTATTGGGAGACAACACAATATTTATCCTTGCTGTTATTCAATAAATAATTTATCTAGCCTCTGTTATTGTTGTGTTTGTTGTGTTTAGTTAGTGTTTGTGCCAAGTAGAACCGTTGGGAAGACTTGGGGAAAGTCTTTTTGATCTTGCTGTAAAAAACAGAAACTTCAGCGCCCACGAGAATTGCTGCCATTTTTATTTGGAAAGTGATACTTAGTTAATTCTTATTGCAGATGATTAATAGATAAATTACTCACGTCCAGCAATTTATTTTAGAATTTTTGGGGTTCCAGAACTTGCGTTAGCTACATATTACTACAGACTATTCTGTTTTTGACAGATTCTATTTTTCGTGTGTTGTTTGCTTATTTCGATGAATCTATGGCTAGTAAAATAGTTTATAAACCATAGAGAAGTTGGAATACAGTAGGTTAACACCAATATAAATAAATAATTAGTTCATTACAGTACCTTTAAGTGGTGTTTTGTTTTCTTTCGCTAACGGAGCTCACGAGATTTTCTATTTTGAGTTTTGTTTTGTGAAGTTTTCAAGTTTTGGGTAAAAGATTTGATGGATTATGGAACAAGGAGTGGCAAGAGCCTAATCTTGGGGATGCCCATTGCACCCCAAGATAATCTAAGGACACCTAAAAGCCAAAGCTTGGGGATGCCCCGGAAGGCATCCCCTCTTTCGTCTACTTCCATCGGTAACTTTACTTGGAGCTATATTTTTATTCACCACATGATATGTGTTTTGCTTGGAGCGTCTTGTATTATTTGAATATTTATTTGTTAGTTTGCCAAAATCATATTTTCTGTACACACCTTTTGAGAGAAACACACATGATTTGAAAATTATTAGATTACTCTATGTGCTTCACTTATATCTTTTGAGTTATATAGTTTTTGCTTTAGTGCTTCACTTATATCTTTTAGAGCACAGTGGTGGATTTGTTTTATAGAAACTATTATTCTCTCATGCTTCACTTATATTATTTTGAGAGTCTTAAACAGCATGGTAATTTGCTTAAATTGGGAAATTAATCCTAATATGCTAAGTATTCGAGATTAGTAAAAAAATAAATTCTTATGAGTGTGTTGAATACTATGAGAAGTTTGATACTTGATAATTGTTTTGAGATATGGAGATGGTGATATTAGAGTCATGCTAGTTGAGTAGTTGTGAATTTGATAAATACTTGTGTTGAAGTTTGTGATTCCCGTAGCACGCACGTATGGTGAAACGTTATGTGATGAAGTCGGAGCATGATTTATTTATTGATTGTCTTCCTTATGAGTGGCGGTCGGGTACGAGCGATGGTCTCTTCCTACCAATCTATCCCCCTAGGAGCATGCGCGTAATACTTTGTTTCAATAACTAATAGATTTTTGCAATAAGTATGTGAGTTCTTTATGAATAATGTTGATTCCATGGATTATACACACTCTCACCCTTCCACCATCGCTATCCTCTATAATACCGCGCACATTTTGCCGGTATCATACACCCACCGTATACCTTCCTCAAAACAGCCACCATACCTACCTATCAGTGCATTTCCATAGCCATTCCAAGATATATTGCCATGCAACTTTCCATCGCTCCGTTTACTATGACACGCTCCATCATTGTCATATTGCCTTGCATGATCGTGTAGTTGACATTGTATTTGTGGCAAAGCCACCGTTCATAATTCTTTCATACATGTCACTCATGCATCATTGCACATCCCGGTACACCGCCGGAGGCATTCACATAGAGTCATATTTTGTTCTAAGTATTGAGTTGTAATTGTTGAGTTGTAAGTAAATAAAAGTGTGATGATCATCATTTTTAGAGCATTGTCCCAAGTGAGGAAAGGATGATGGAGACTATGATTCCCCCACAAGTCGGGATGAGACTCCGAGACTAAATAAAAAAAAGAGAAAAGGCCCAAATAGAAAAATGAGAGAAAAAGAGAGAAGGGACAATGCTACTATCCTTTTACCACACTTGTGCTTCAAAGTAGCACCATGATCTTCATGATAGAGAGTCTCCTATGATATCACTTTCATATACTAGTGGGAATTTTTCATTATAGAACTTGGCTTGTATATTCCAATGATGGGCTTCCTCAAAATGCCCTAGTTCTTCGTGAGCAAGCCAGTTGGATGCACACCCACTTAGTTCCTTTTGTTGAGCTTTCATATACTCATAGCTCTAGTGCATCCGTTGCATGGCAATCCCTACTCACTCACATTGATATCTATTGATGGGCATCTCCATAGCCCGTTGATATGCCTAGTTGATGTTAGACTATCTTCCCCCTTTTTTGTCTCCTCCACAACCACCATTCTAGTCCACCTAAAGTGCTATGTCCATGGCTCACGCTCGTGTTTTGCGTGAAAATTGAAAAAGTTTGAGAACACCAAAAGTATGAAACAATTGCTTAGCTTGTCATCGGGGTTGTGCATGATTTAAATACTTTGTGTGGTGAAGATAGAGCATAGCCAGACTATATGATTTTTTAGGGATAACTTTCTTTGGCCATGTTATTTTGAAGAGACATAATTGCTTAGTTAGTATGCTTGAAGTATTATTATTTCTATGTCAATATTGAACTTTTGTCTTGAATCTTTCGGATCTGAATATTCATACCACAATTAAGAAGAATTAAACTGAAATTATGCCAAGTAGCATTCCACATCAAAAATTCCGTTTTTATCATTTACCTACTCGAGGACGAGCAGGAATTAAGCTTGGGGATGCTTGATACGTCTCCAACGTATCTATAATTTTTTATTGTTCCATGCTATATTATATTCTGTTTTGGACATTATTGGGCTTTATTATACACTTTTATATTATTTTTAGGACTAACCTATTAACTGGAGGCCCAGCCCAGAATTGTTGTTTTTTTGCCTATTTTAGGGTTTCGTAGAAAAAGAATATCAAACGGAGTCCAAACGGAATGAAACCTTCGGGAACGTGATTTTCGGAACGAACATGATCCAGAGGACTTGGACCCTACGTCAAGTAATCAACAAGGAAGGCACGAGGTAGGGGGTGCGCCTACCCCCCCATGCGCGCCCTCCACCCTCGTGGGCCCCCTGTTGCTCCACCGACACACTCCTTCCTATATATACCTATGTACCCCCAAACTACCAGATACGGAGCCAAAACCCTAATTCCACCGCGCACTTCTGTACCGTGAGATCCCATCTTGGGGCTTTTTCGGAGCTCCCCCGGAGGGGGCATTGATACGTCTCCAACGTATCTATAATTTTTTAATTGTTCCATGCTATTATATTATCTGTTTTGGATGTTTATGGGCTTTATTATACACTTTTATATTATTTTTGGGACTAACCTATTAACCTAGAGCCCAGTGCCAGTTTCTATTTTTTCCTTGTTTTAGAGTATCGCAGAAAAGGAAAATCAAACAGAGTCCAATTGACCTGAAACTTCATGGAACTTATTTTTGGACCAGAAGAAGCCCACAGAGTATCAGAGTTGGACCAGGAGAGTCCCGGGCTGCCCACGAGGGTGGGGGCGCGCCCCTGCCTCGTGGACAGCCCGGAGGTCCACCGACGTACTTCTTCCTCCCATATATACCCATATACCCTAAAAACTTCGGGGAGCACAATAGATCGGGAGTTCTGCCGCCAGAAGCCTCCGTAGCCACCGAAAACCAATCTAGACCCGTTCCGGCACCCTGCCGGAGGGGGAAATCCCTCTCTGGTGACCATCTTCATCATCCCGGTGCTCTCCATGACAAGGAGGGAGTAGTTCTCCCTCGAGGCTGAGGGTATGTACTAGTAGCTATGTGTTTGATCTCTCTCTCTCTCTCGTGTTCTTGAGGTGATACGATCTTGATGTATCGCGAGCTTTGCTATTATCGTTGGACCTTATGATGTTTCTCCCCCTCTACTCTCTTGTAATGGATTGGGTTTTCCCTTTGAAGTTATCTTATCGGGTTGAGTCTTTAAGGATTTGAGAACACTTGATGTATGTCTTCCGTGGGATACCCGTGGTGACAATGGGGTATTCTATTGATTTACTTGATGTATGTTTTGGTGATCAACTTGCGGGTTCCGCCCATGAACCTATGCATAGGGGTTGGCATACATTTTCTTCTTGACTCTCTGGTAGAAACTTTGGGGCACTCTTTGAAGTACTTTGTGTTGGTTGAATAGATGACTCTGAGATTGTGTGATGCATATCGTATAATCATACCCACGGATACTTGAGGTGACATTGGAGTATCTAGGTGACATTAGGGTTTTGGCTGATTTGTGTCTTAAGGTGTTATTCTAGTACGAACTCTATGATAGATTGATCAGAAAGGATAACTTTGAGGTGGTTTCGTACCCTACCATAATCTCTTCGTTTGTTCTTTGCTATTACTGACTTTGGAGTGACTCTTTGTTGCATGTTGAGCGATATTTATATGATCCAATTATGTTATTATTGTTGAGAGAACTTGCACTAGTAAAAGTATGAACCCTAGGCCTTGTTTCAATGCATTGCAATACCGTTTGTGCTCACTTTTATCATTAGTTACCTTGCTGTTTTTATATTTTCATATTACAAAAACCTTTATCTGCCATCCATATACCACTTGTATCACCATCTCTTCGCCGAACTAGTGCACCTATACAATTTACCATTGTATTGGGTGTGTTGGGGACACAAGAGACTCTTTGTCATTTGGTTGCAGGGTTGCTTGAGAGAGACCATCTTCATCCTACGCCTCCTATGCATTGATAAACCTTAGGTCATCCACTTGAGGGAAATACTTACGCTACTTTGCTGCATCACCCTTTCCTCTTCAAGGGAAAACCAACGCAGTGCTCAAGAGGTAGCAAGAAGGATTTCTGGCGCCGTTGCCGGGGAGTCTACGCAAAAGTCAACATACCAAGTACCCATCACAAACCCTTATCTCCCGCATTACATTATTTGCCATTTGCCTCTCGTTTTCCTCTCCCCCACTTCACCCTTGCCGTTTTTATTCGCCCTCTTTTCTGTTCGCCCTTTTTCCGTTTGCTTTAATGCCTTACTTGGCTCGTTTGCTCGTTTGATTGGAATAGTTGTTTATTGATTACTAAACAGAGAACCTAAGATCTATGGATCCTCATCCGCTTTCTAATCTTTTTAACAGATCCAATTATGATGAACCAATTGCTAGTGAGTTTTGTGCACTATATTATCTTTATAAGGTTTTGCTTGAAATTCGTGAATCTGAAAAGTGTGATGAATTACTTTATGAAGCGATTCACGATAGATCTTTGAATAAATAACATGGTTGCATTGATTTTATTATAAATTCTATTTATGTAAATTGTGCTAATAATATGCAAAGCCCTAAGCTTGGGGATGCTAGTTTTGCTATGCCCTCTACTTGTTGCAATGATCATGATTGGGGTGATTCTTCTTATGATCTTGAAAATTTATTTAAGCCCCATGATGAATATGAGATTGATAATAGTGTTTGCAATATTATTGAAAGTGGTTTTGGAAGAGTGTCAACTCTAGATACCACATATTTGGATAATGTTCAATCTTCTGAAGTTTTTGATAAAAGTGGGTTTGAAGAGGTCATGATTTTAGTTAATGTTAATCCCACTATTTTGAAAGAATGTCAACTTTGCATTCATGTGGATCATGTTGAAAACATTTTATGTGATAGCTATTTTGTTGAATTTTCTTATGATCCCACATGTAATTATCATGAGAGAGGAAAATATGATTGTAGAAATTTTCATGTTACTAAATTACCTCTCGTTATGTTGAGATTGCTATTGTTTTTTTCCACCTCCTTGCATATGCTAGTTTTTGCTTGCCTTGATAATTTGTTTGCCTATAAGATGCCTATGCATAGGAAGTATGTTAGACTTAGATGTGTTTGTCACGTGTTTTATGATGCTCTCTTTGTGCTTCAATT
The DNA here is from genome assembly GCF_003073215.2 of Triticum urartu. Classification (NCBI taxonomy): domain Eukaryota; kingdom Viridiplantae; phylum Streptophyta; class Magnoliopsida; order Poales; family Poaceae; genus Triticum; species Triticum urartu. The sequence goes on from NC_053024.1 coordinate 363,131,122, forward strand.
CTTGTCTTTCTTGTGAGCATCGTTGAAATCTCTTGCCTAGCTAAAAGGCTTTAAAGAAAAGCGCTTATTGGGAGACGACACAATATTTATCCTTGCTGTTATTAAATAAATAATTTATCTAGCCTCTGTTTTGGTTGTGTTTGTTGTGTTTAATTAGTGTTTGTGCCAAGTAGAACCGTTGGGAAGACTTGGGGAAAGTCTTTTTGATCTTGCTGTAAAAAACAGAAACTTTAGCGCTCACGAGAATTGCTTCCATTTTTATTTGGATAGTGATACTTAGTTAATTATTTTTGCAGATGATTAATAGATAAATTACTCACGTCCAGCAATTTATTTTAGAATTTTTGGGGTTCCAGAACTTGCGTTAGCTACATATTACTACAGACTATTCTGTTTTTGACAGATTCTGTTTTTTGTGTGTTGTTTGCTTATTTCGATGAATCTATGGCTAGTAAAATAGTTTATAAACCATAGAGAAGTTGGAATACAGTAGGTTAACACCAATATAAATAAATAATTAGTTCATTACAGTACCTTTAAGTGGTGTTTTGTTTTCTTTCGCTAACGGAGCTCACGAGATTTTCTATTTTGAGTTTTGTGTTGTGAAGTTTTCAAGTTTTGGGTAAAAGATTTGATGGATTATGGAACAAGGAGTGGCAAGAGCCTAAGATTGGGGATTCCCATGGCACCCCAAGATAATCTAAGGACACCTAAAAGCCAAAGCTTGGGGATACCCCGGAAGGCATCCCCTCTTTCATCTACTTCCATCGGTAACTTTACTTGGAGCTATATTTTTATTCACCACATGATATGTGTTTTGCTTGGAGCGTCTTGTATTATTTGAATATTTATTTGTTAGTTTGCCAAAATCATATTTGCTGTACACACCTTTTGAGAGAAACACACATGATTTGAAAATTATTAGATTACTCTATGTGCTTCACTTATATCTTTTGAGTTATATAGTTTTTGCTTTAGTGCTTCACTTATATCTTTTAGAGCACAGTGGTGGATTTGTTTTATAGAAACTATTATTCTCTCATGCTTCACTTATATTATTTTGAGAGTCTTAAACAGCATGGTAATTTGCTTAAATTGGGAAATTAATCCTAATATGCTAAGTATTCGAGATTAGTAAAAAAATAAATTCTTATGAGTGTGTTGAATACTATGAGAAGTTTGATACTTGATAATTGTTTTGAGATATGGAGATGGTGATATTAGAGTCATGCTAGTTGAGTAGTTGTGAATTTGAAAAATACTTGTGTTGAAGTTTGTGATTCCCGTAGCAAGCACGTATGGTGAACCGTTATGTGATGAAGTTGGAGCATGATTTATTTATTGATTGTCTTCCTTATGAGTGGCGGTCGGGTATGAGCGATGGTCTCTTCCTACCAATCTATCCCCCTAGGAGCATGCGCGTAATACTTTGTTTCAATAACTAATAGATTTTTGCAATAAGTATGTGAGTTCTTTATGACTAATGTTGAGTCCATGGATTATACGCACTCTCACCCTTCCACCATCGCTATCCTCTCTAATACCGCGCACCTTTTGCCGGTATCATACACCCACCGTATACCTTCCTCAAAACAGCCACCATACCTACCTATCAGTGCATTTCCATAGCCATTCCAAGATATATTGCCATGCAACTTTCCATCGCTCCATTTACTATGACACGCTCCATCATTGTCATATTGCCTTGCATGATCGTGTAGTTGACATTGTATTTGTGGCAAAGCCACCGTTCATAATTCTTTCATACATGTCACTCATGCATCATTGCACATCCCGGTACACCGCCGGAGGCATTCACATAGAGTCATATTTTGTTCTAAGTATTGAGTTGTAATTGTTGAGTTGTAAGTAAATAAAAGTGTGATGATCATCTTTTTTAGAGCATTGTCCCAAGTGAGGAAAGGATGATGGAGACTATGATTCCCCCACAAGTCGGGATGAGACTCCGGACTAAATAGAAAAATGAGAGAAAAAGAGAGAAGGGACAATGCTACTATCCTTTTACCACACTTGTGCTTCAAAGTAGCACCAGGATCTTCATGATAGAGAGTCTCCTATGTTATCACTTCCATATACTAGTGAGAATTTTTCATTATAGAACTTGGCTTGTATATTCCAATGATGGGCTTCCTCAAAATGCCCTAGGTCTTCGTGAGCAAGCGAGTTGGATGCACACCCACTTAGATCCTATTGTTGAGCTTTCATATACTTATAGGTCTAGTGCACCCGTTGCATGGCAATCCCTACTCACTCACATTGATATCTATTAATGGGCATGTCCATAGCCCGTTGATATGCCTAGTTGGTGTGAGACTATCTTCTCCCTTTTTGTCTTCTCTACAACCACCATTCTATTCCACATATAGCGCTATGTCCATTGCTCACGCTCATGTATTGCGTGAAGATTGAAAAAGTTTGAGAACACCAAAAGTATGAAACAATTGCTTGGCTTGTCATCATGGTTGTGCATGATTTAAATACTTTGTATGGTGAAGATAGAGCATACCCAGACTATATGATTTTGTAGGGATAATTTTCTTTGGCCATGTTATTTTGAGAAGACATAATTGCTTAGTTAGTATGCTTGAAGTATTATTATTTCTATGTCAATATTAAACTTTTGTCTTGAATCTTTCGAATCTGAATATTCATACCACAATTAAGAGAATTACATTGAAACTATGCCAAGTAGCATTCCACATCAAAAATTCTGTTTTTATCATTTACCTACTCGAGGACGAGCAGGAATTAAGCTTGGGGATGCTTGATACGTATCCAACGTATCTATAATTTTTTATTGTTCCATGCTATATTATATTCTGTTTTGGACATTATTGGGCTTTATTATACAGTTTTATATTATTTTTGGGACTAACCTATTAACCGGAGGCCCAACCCAGAATTGATGTTTTTTGCCTATTTCAGAGTTTCGCAGAAAAAGAATATCAAACGGAGTCCAAACGGAATGAAACCTTCGGGAATGTGATTTTTGGAACGAACGTGATCCAGAGGACTTGGACCCTACATCAAGAAAGCAACCAGGAAGGCACGAGTTAGGGGGCGCGCCTTCCCCTCCCCCCCCCCAGGCGCGCCCTCCACCCTCGTGGGGCCCATGTTGCTCCACCGACGTACTTATTCCTCCTATATATATCTACGTACCCCCAAACTACCAGATACGGAGCCAAAACCCTAATTCCACCGCCGCAACCTTCTGTACCCGTGAGATCCCATCTTGGGGCCTTTTTCGGAGCTCCCCCGGAGGGGGCATTGATACGTCTCCAACGTATCTATAATTTTTTATTGTTCCATGCTATTATATTATCTGTTTTGGATGTTTATGGGCTTTATTATACACTTTTATATTATTTTTGGGACTAACCTATTAACCTAGAGCCCAGTGCCAGTTTCTATTTTTTCCTTGTTTTAGAGTATCGCAGAAAAGGAAAATCAAACAGAGTCCAATTGACCTGAAACTTCATGGAACTTATTTTTGGACCAGAAGAAGCCCACAGAGTATCGGAGTTGGACCAGGAGAGTCCCGGGCTGCCCACGAGGGTGGGGGGCGCGCCCCTGCCTCGTGGACAGCCGGAGGTCCACCGACGTACTTCTTGCTCCCATATATACCCATATACCCTAAAAACTTCGAGGAGCACAATAGATCGGGAGTTCTGCCGCCAGAAGCCTCCGTAGCCACCGAAAACCAATCTAGACCCGTTCCGGCACCCTGCCGGAGGGGGAAATCCCTCTCCAGTGACCATCTTCATCATCCCGGTGCTCTCCATGACGAGGAGGGAGTAGTTCTCCCTCGGGGCTGAGGGTATGTACTAGTAGCTATGTGTTTGATCTCTCTCTCTCTCTCGTGTTCTTGAGGTGATACGATCTTGATGTATCGCGAGCTTTGCTATTATCGTTGGATCTTATGATGTTTCTCCCCCTCTACTCTCCTGTAATGGATTGGGGTTTCCCTTTGAAGTTATCTTATCGGATTGAGTCTTTAAGGATTTGAGAACACTTGATGTATGTCTTCCGTGGGATACCCGTGGTGACAATGGGGTATTCTATTGATTTACTTGATGTATGTTTTGGTGATCAACTTGCGGGTTCCGCCCATGAACCTATGCATAGGGGTTGGCACACATTTTCTTCTTGACTCTTTGGTAGAAACTTTGGGGCACTCTTTGAAGTACTTTGTGTTGGTTGAATAGATGAATCTGAGATTGTGTGATGCATATCGTATAATCATACCCACGGATACTTGAGGTGACATTGGAGTATCTAGGTGACATTAGGGTTTTGGCTGATTTGTGTCTTAAGGTGTTATTATAGTACGAACTCTATGATAGATCGATTAGAAAGGATAACTTTGAGGTGGTTTCGTACCCTACCATAATCTCTTCGTTTGTTCTCTGCTATTACTGACTTTGGAGTGACTCTTTGTTGCATGTTGAGCAATATTTATATGATCCAATTATGTTATTATTGTTGATAGAACTTGCACTAGTAAAAGTATGAACCCTAGGCCTTGTTTCAACGCATTGCAATACCGTTTGTGCTCACTTTTATCATTAGTTACCTTGCTGTTTTTATATTTTCATATTACAAAAACCTTTATCTACCATCCATATACCACTTGTATCACCATCTCTTCGCCGAACTAGTGCACCTATACAATTTACCATTGTATTGGGTGTGTTGGGGACACAAGAGACTCTTTGTCATTTGGTTGCAGGGTTGCTTGAGAGAGACCATCTTCATCCTACGCCTCCTACGGATTGAGAAACCTTAGGTCATCCACTTGAGGGAAATTTGCTATTGTCCTACAAACCTCTGCACTTGGAGGCCCAACAACGTCTACAAGAAGAAGGTTGTGTAGTAGACATCAAGCTCTTTTCGATCACGAAGGGATTCTACATCAACACCATAGCCTCTCCGATGATGTGTGAGTAGTTTACCTCAGACCTTCGGGTCCATAGTTATTAGCTAGATGGCTTCTTCTCTCTTTTTGGATCTCAATACAATGTTCTCCCCCTCTCTTGTGGAGATCTATTCGATGTAATCTTCTTTTGCGGTGTGTTTGTTGAGACCGATGAATTGTGGGTTTATGATCAAGTTTATCTATGAACAATATTTGAATCTTCTATGAATTCTTTTATGTATGATTGGTTATCTTTGCAAGTCTCTTTGAATTATCAGTTTGGTTTGGCCTACTAGATTGATCTTGCTTGCAATTGGAGAAGTGCTTAGCTTTGTGTTCAATCTTGCGGTGTCCTTTCCCAGTGACAGTAGGGGCAGCAAGGCACATATTGTATTGTTGCCATCGAGGATAATAAGATGGGGTTTATATCATATTGCATGAGTTTATCCCTCTACATCATGTCATCTTGCTTAAAGCGTTACTCTGTTCTTTTGAACTTAATACTCTAGATGCATGCTGGATAGCGGTCGATGTGTGGATGTGTGGAGTAATAGTAGTAGATGCAGGCAGGAGTCAGTCTACTTGTCTCGGACGTGATGCCTATATACATGATCAGACCTAGATATTCTCATAACTATGCTCAATTATGTCAATTGCTCCACAGTAATTTGTTCACCCACCGTAATACTTATGCTCTCGAGAGAAGCCACTAGTGAAACCTATGGCCCCCGGGTCTATTTTATGTCATATTAATCTTCCGTCAACAAGCTATTTCTTGCACCATTTTTATTTTGCTTTATTTATTTTGCATCTTTAACATAAAATTACCAAAAATATTATCTTATCATATCTGTCAGATCTCACTTTCGTAAGTGACCGTGAAGGGATTGACAACCCCTTTATTGTGTTGGTTGCGAGGATTTTATTTGTTTGTGTAGGTGCGAGGGACTCGTGCGTGGCCTCCTACTGGATTGATACCTTGCTTCTCGAAAACTAAGGGAAATACTTACGCTAATTTGTTGCATCACCCTTTCCTCAGGTGGCGATGGCTGCCATTCGTGCCGAACCCCAGATCTTGGAGGAGCACCTCGCCGCCAAGGCCATCATCGATGCCGCAACATGGTTGGCTGCTTTAAACGACAGTTCGTGGCATTTTCTCGAGGCCACCCTCGGTGCCTTCGATGAAGACTACGAGGTGCTTTTTAAGCGTGCATGCGCTTACCTAAACTCGAGAGCCAGCAGGTTGGTTCCCGGAGCTGCTCAGGCAACTCACCACCACGACGAGGGCACCCACGATGTGGAGGCCTCGCCATCTTCCATGTCCAAGGAGCCAATCATCATCGATATCTCTGACGATGAGGAGTAGCTTGTCTTATTAGCTCACTATAAGGACCCATGTTCAGTTTGCTAGCTATGCCGGTTAAGCATGCTCGGTTTACCCATTGCATGTGCTGCTCCTACCTTTCCTTAACAAATTCTAGTGAATTGTGGTATCTACTTTTACCATACAATCTGTTGCTCTAGTGTATATGTTCTATATGTCGTGCAATGTGGTTCTCACTTATTAACTGTTTGGCTAATTAGTTGTCGTCTTCAGTTAACTGTTTGGTTCAATTCTGCCAATGTGATGTTCAATTCTTCAGGCTGCAATTTTGTATTGTCTTCCATGTGAGAAATAAATCGAATTTATCTTTACAAAATACATGTGAAACAAATAGAATTGCTATATTTCCAAGTTGTCAAGCATGCTTGGTTTGGTTAACTACCTGCTCTTCTAGTATGTTATACATTGTGCAATGTGGTGCTCAGTTAACGTTTGGTTCATTTGTTGTGATGTTTTGTTAACTGTTTGGTTCAATTCTGCAATGCGATGTTCAATTGTTGTGGGTGCATTCTGGTATTGTATACCATGTGAGAAATAAATCGAATTTGGCTGTACTAAATACATGAGAAACAAATACAATTGCTATATTTCCAAGTTGTCAAGCATGCTTTGTTTGGTTAACTGTCTGATCTTCTATTAGGAGTATGTTATATTGTACAATGTGGTGCTTAGTTAATGTTTGGTTCATTTGTTGTGGTGTTTAGTTAACTGCTTGGTTCAATTCTGCAATGCGATGTCCAATTGTCGCGGGTAGAATTTTGTATTATTGTGCATGGGAGGAATAAATCGAATTTGGTTGCACTTAATACATGAGAAACATATACAACTACTATATTTCCTAGTTCTTAATCATGCTTGGTTTGGGTAAATGAGTTTTCCATGTGGCTTGAATTAATCTGATGAATCTGCAATGTGCTTATTTTTCAGCAACATATTTTACTAATAGCATGCAAACCCTCATTTAACCTGATGACTAATTACCTTATATGTGTGGCAGAAAAACAATGGGAAGCGCTGAGGTTTACAATCGAGGTTTGCACATGCATGGTCCTTTGTCTAATAGAACATTATTGTGCAATTGCAGAAACCATTCTAATATTTCGTTTTTAACAATTTGGTCTTGCACATGTAGGTCGTGCTGTCAGAGGTTTTGACCCACTGTTCGACCCTTTTTGCATATGGTGAAATAAGTTGTCCATGAATATCAGTCAAGTCAAGAAACTCAGAAAGATTGTTAGGATAAAGAAATTAGCGACAAAAAACAACAAGATCTCTATCTACACAATGAGGAAGACATCAGTTCACTACAAGATGGTACTAACTATTATACCTTGCCTTTTTTATTCCTTTGCCCCATTTCCAATATAGAGGAGATATTTATGCACACCCTTGTTTTTAGGCCTTTCCAAAGTAGTTCACTGATAATTACCTCTCAAACCACCTGTATGGTCAGGAAGCGAGGAAGGTTTTCATACAACATCCACGATTCAATATTGAAGTGTTCCTGAAGAGGACGAATGATGGATGGTCAATCATCCACAGGTACTGACCGAAAGTTGCAAAGACCTTCAACATCAATGAAGGCTCAATATTCGCCTTCCACTTCTGCAGTTTTCCAGATGAGATGCATCTGTCTATATACCGTCTATGATGCTAATTTTGAAAGGTTCTAGATGTTGCATGTGAAACTTGGTGCTGGTGCAGTTGTGTAATGGGGTAGCTGAGTGCTGAAGCTACATGATGTTATACTTTGATGTATTTCAATTATGTAATCCTGCTTCCTTAATATGGAAATGAAATATATTGTATGCTTAATAAGAAATGTCAATTAGATTAATAAATGGATTATTAACAATAGGGCAATTAGCCTGCTAATTAGGTTTTTCTATTGCAAACGGTTATTGAGAAAACACCGTGGGCGATGACATCAGGCAACGCACACAGCTTCTAGGAATAAAGCATGTTGGATCAATGAACAATCACACACGACATCCTCTTGAAAACTATTTGTGTTGGGCCACCTTGCGCAAACGTTTACCACATAAAAAGTGTGTGTGATAGACAACCTTTGCCACACAGTTTCTTATACACACTGTCTGTGATGCATTTAATAACGCAAACGATAAAATTGTTAATATCGTGTGCAATGGCAACGCTATCACAAATGATTTAATGGGGAAAATTGTGTGTGATGTACCTGCGAACGGAAACGTTTTCCTTGGAGTGACTGTATGGGATGTATATACGAACAGAAATGTATTTTTTGGATTAACTGTGTGGGATGTACATGTTGGGGAATGCAGTAATTTCAAAAAAATTCCTACGCACACGCAAGATCATGGTGATGCATAGCAACGAGAGGGGAGAGTGTTGTCTACGTACCCTTGTAGACCGTAAGCGGAAGCGTTATGACAAAGCGGTTGATGTAGTCGTACGTCTTCACGATCAACTGATCCTAGTACCGAAAGTACGGCACCTCCGTGATCTGCACACGTTCAGCTCGGTGACGTCCCACGAACTCATGATCTAGCAGAGTGTCGAGGGAGAGCTTCATCAGCACGACGGCGTGATGATGGTGATGATGATGCTACCGTAACAGGGTTTTGCCTAAGCACCGCTACGATATGACCGAGGTGGATTATGGTGGAGGGGGCACCGCACAAGGCTGGAAACAATCAACTTGTGTGTCTATGGGGTGCCCCCCTCCCCCGTATATAAAGGAGTGGAGGAGGGGGAGGGCCTGCCCTCTATGGCGCGCCCTGGAGGAGTCCTACTCCCTCCGGGAGTAGGATCCCCCCCTTCCCTAGTTGGACTAGGAGAGAAGGAAGGGGGAGAGAGGGAGGAAGGAAAGGGGGCACCGCCCCCTTCCTAGTCCAATTCGGACTAGAGGGAGTCCTGGACTAAGGGGTCCTCGGGCGTCCGGCCTGTTGGACATGGGTCGGATTATTGGGACATGAAGATACCAGATGGAAGACTTTTTCCCGTGTCTGGATAGGACTCTCCATTGTGTGGATGGCAAGTCAAGCGGCCGGATATACTATTTTCTTTCTATGTAACCGACTTTGTATAACCCTAGTCCCCTCCAGTGTCTATATAAACTGGAGGGTTTAGTCCGTAGAGACAATCATAATCAGATAGGCTAGACTTCAAGGGTTTTAGCCATTACGATCTCGTGGTAGATCAACTCTTGTAACCCCCATACTCATCAATATTAATCTAGCAGGACATCGGTTTTTACCTCCATCGAGAGGGCCCGAACCTGGGTAAACATTGTGTTCCCTGTCTCCTGTTACCATCAACCTCAGACGCACAGTTCGGGACCCCCTACCCGAGATCCGTTGGTTTTGACACCGACATTGGTGCTTTCATTGATAGTTCCACTGTGGCGTCGAAGTCAGGGTTGATGGATCGCCTTGTGATCAAGGACAACATCACCGTCGATGGAGCCCTGGCCTCAGGCCAAACCCTCCTGTTGGGTGGCTTTATCATGACCGCTCGTTCGGCCGGTGAGCCGACGATGACTTCTCGGGTCATCGAAAATCGCCTTCGGATTGACTCCTAATACTCCAGACAGATGGATCCAACATAATTATCGTCCTTGAACGAACTCCTGGATCGCATCGCCGCCCTGGGGGTCGCCACAGACTACGGTCGGATTGGGCTCAAACCTGATCAGAGAGAAATCAAATCTCCATCGATCACCCACTAGATAGCGGTAGTGGAGGAGCAAAACAACAATTCTCCCCCTATACTGAGGACAAACTACGTTCGGATCCCCGAGCTCGTAGAGCCGAACACCTGTCCACGGAACGACATGCTTTGTCCTCTGAACATGGAATCAGACGGTAGACCTGAAAAATCGGTCGATCTCCAGGAATCCGAACTATTAAGCTCGGAAATTTCTCAAACTCTAGATCCCAAATTGGCTCAGGGTTCTGATGACCCACAAGTATAGGGGATCTATCGTAGTCCTTTCGATAAGTAAGAGTGTCGAACCCAATGAGGAGTAGAAGGAAATGATAAGCGGTTTTCAGCAAGGTATTCTCTGCAAGCACTGAAATTATTGGTAACAGATAGTTTTGTGATAAGGTAATTTGTAACGAGTAGCAAGTAATAAAAGTAAATAAGGTGCAGCAAGATGGCCCAATCCTTTTTGTAGCAAAGGACAAGCCAGGACAAACTCTTATATGAAGGAAAGCGCTCCCGAGGACACATGGGAATTATCGTCAAGCTAGTTTTCATCACGATCATATGATTCGCGTTCGGTACTTTGATAATCTGATATGTGGGTGGACCGGTGCTTGGGTACTGTCCTTACTTGGACAAGCATCCCACTTATGATTAACCCCCATTGCAAGCATCTGCAACTACAACAGAAGTATTAAGGTAAACCTAACCATAGCATGAAACATATGGATCCAAATCAGCCCCTTACGAAGCAACTCATAAACTAGGGTTTAAGCTTCTGTCACTCTAGCAACCCATCATCTACTTATTACTTCCCAATGCCTCCCTCTAGGCCCAAACAATGGTGAAGTGTCATGTAGTTGACATTCACATGACACCACTAGAGGAAAGACAACATACATCTCATCAAAATATCGAACGAATACCAAATTCACATGACTACTTATAGCAAGACTTCTCCCATGTCCTCAGGAACAAACGTAACTACTCATAAAGCATATTCATGTTCATAATCGGAGGGGTATTAATATGCATAATGGATCTGAACATATGATCCTCCACCAAATAAACCAACTAGCATCAACTACAAGGAGTAATCAAAACTACTAGCAACCCACAGGTACCAATCTGAGGTTTGGATACAAAGATTGGATACAAGAGATGAACTAGGGTTTGAGATGAGATGGTGCTGGTGAAGATGTTGATGGAGATTGACCCCCTCCCGATGAGAGGATCGTTAGTGATGACGATGGTGATGAATTCCCCCTCCCGGAGGGAAGTTTCCCCGGCAGAACAGCTCCGCTGGAGCCCTAGATTGGTTCCGCCAAGGTTCCGCCTCATGGCGGCGGAGTCTTGTCCCGTGAACTTGCTTTTAATTTTTTCCTCAACGAAAGACTCCATATAGCCAAATATGGGCATCGGAGGGCCACCTGGGGGCCCACGGGGCAGGGGGGCGCGCCTAGGGGGGTAGGGCGCGCCCCCACCCTCGTGGACGGTGGGTGGCCCCCCTCTGGAACTTCTTGCGCTTAGTATTTTTTATATATTCTGGAAATAGCTTCCGTGAAGTTTCAGGACTTTTGGAGCTGTGCAGAATAGGTCTCTAATATTTGCTCCTTTTCCAGCCCAGAATCCCAGCTGCCGGCATTCTCCCTCTTCATGTAAACCTTGTAAAATAAGAGAGAATAGGCATAAGTATTGTGACATAATGTGTAATAACAGCCCATAATGCAATAAATATCGATATAAAAGCATGATGCAAAATGGACATATCAACTCCCCCAAGCTTAGACCTCGCTTGTCCTCAAGCGAAAGCCGAAATCGAAAAATATGTCCACATGTTTAGAGATAGAGGTGTCAATAAAAATAAAATACGGACATGAGGGCATCATGGTCATTCTTAGAACAACAATATATACATACATACATATATATATTGTCATATGATCTCTTATGCTAAAGTAACAATTCAATCACAATTTCAAGTATGAATTATAAACTTCATTGAGAACCAGCAAACTCTAATCTCAGTCATTGAGGCAATAGCAATTTATCATAACGTAGGGAAGAGTCAATATAAGAGCTTTTCAGCAAGTCCACATATTCAACCATCTTTTAGTCTTTCACAATTGCTAACACTCACGCAATATTTTATGGGTATGAAGTTTTAATCGGACATAGAGAAAGATAGGGGCTTATAGTTTTGCCTCCCAACGTTTTACCTCAAGGGTAATGTCAACAATAATAGTTCATGAAGACTCACATCCAATTAGCTATATATATCAGGATCTTTCCAACATATTGTGCTTGCCAAAGGATAAAATGTAAAAAAGGAAGGTGAAGATCACCATGACTCTTATGTAAGGTAGGAGATAAAAGTAAAAGATAGGCCCTTCGCAGAGGGAAGCAGAGGTTGTCATGCACTTTTATGGTTGGATGCACAAAATCTTAATGCGAAAGAACGTCACTTTATATTGCCACTTGTGATATGGACCTTTATTATGCAGTCTGTCGCTTTTATTTCTTCCACATCACAAGATCGTATAAAGCTTATTTTCTCCACATTAATAAGTCATACATATTTAGAGAGCAATTTTTATTGCTTGCACCGATGACAACTTACTTGAAGGATCTTACTCGATCCATAGGTATGTATGGTGGACTCTCATGGCAAAACTGGGTTTAGGGATATTTGGAAGCACAAGTAGTATCTCTACTTGGTGCAAAGAAATTGGCTAGCATGAGAGGGAAAGGCAAGCTCAATATGTTGGATGATCCATGACAATATAATTCATCTCAGATGTAAGAAAACATAACCCATTACGTTGTCTTCCTTGTCCAACGTCAACTCTTAGCATGTCATACTTTAATGAGTGCTCACAATCATAAAAGATGTCCGAGATAGTATATTTATATGTGAACCTCTCTTTCTTTATTACTTCCTATTAATTGCAACGATGACCAAAACTATGTTTGTCAACTCTCAACAACTTTTATTCATCATACTCTTTATATGTGAAGTCATTACTCTCCATAAAACCCATATGGTATCTTTGTTTATTTTTATTCTTTCTCTTTTATTTTTATTCCCTTGAGATCATAGCAAAATAATAAAGCCCTTGACTCAACACTAACCTTTATTATATATAGCTCACGGACTCGATTACACAGAAAGATCATAAAGCAAAAATCACAACTAGATCATACTAAAACTTTATTCTACTAGATCAAGATATTATCAAAAGGATCGAAATAAGAAAAAAGGTAAAGATAAAAGTGATGGTGCCCCATGCTTGGCAGCTGCCAAGGGGAGTGCCCATACCCATGTGTTTATATCTCCTTCTTTGTCGGTGAAGTGGGTGTTGGTGATGATGGATAGTCGCACATCGAGCGTAGGAGGTCTTCCAACTTGCGGATAATGCCCTTGAGTGCGATGATATGCTACTTCAACAAAATATTTTCACGTGTGAGATACTTGTTTTGTATACGAGCTAACTCAATCATCTTGAAAGCTTCGATCTCAGTTGGGGTAAGAATATTGTGATCAAGTTGAAGGATGTCTTCTGCTGCCGGGACTTGGTCCTCCGTGGCCTTCTTGATCCCTTCATCCTTGTTGATCTCTCCAGGCTCTTCTCTCTTCAGCTCTATCTTCATTAACCAAGCATTGTTTCCCTCATTGTTGGAGGAGGAGGGAGATGACATGATGCTTGGCCTTGACAACCCTGGCAGAAAATAGCTCGAAACAAGAACATGAGATTTTTGCATGATACAGTGGTCAAAACCTTTGGGAGATTATATAATGAATTTTTACCGACCAAAAGAAGTATCGTGCAAGAAAATGGAGTCTGGAGAGCGCACGAGGTGCCCACGAGGCAGGGGGCGCGCCCAGGGGGTAGGGCGCGCCTCCCACCCTCGTCGAAGCCTCGTGTCCTTCCCGGACTGCTTCTTATTTTCCTATTTTTCTAAATATTCCAAAACGGAGAAAAATTGCCATTAGAACTGTTTTGGAGTCGGTTTACTTACCGTACCACGTACCTATTCCTTTTCGGAGTCTGAAACGTTCCGGAAAGTGTCCCTTATGTATTCCTCCGGGGTTACGGTTTCAATAACATTAGTTTCAACATTTATGGGATTACCTGAGATATAATGTTTGATTCTTTGACCGTTCACCACCCTCGGATTTGTGCCTTCGAAGTTGTTGATTTTTATGGCACCGGAACGATAGACTTCCTCGATAACATAAGGGCCTTCCCATTTAGAGAGGAATTTGCCTGCAAAAAACTTAAACGAGAGTTGTACAGCAATACATAATCACCTACATTAAACTCACGCTTTTGTATCCTTTTATCATGCCATCTTTTAACTTTTTCTTTAAACAGCTTGGCATTTTCATAAGCCTGGGTTCTCCATTCATCAAGGGAGCTAATGTCAAATAACCTCTTCTCACCCGCAAGTTTGAAGTCATAGTTGAGCTCTTTAATGGTCCAATATGCCTTATGATCTAATTCAAGAGGTAAGTGGCATGCTTTACCATAAACCATTTTATACGGAGACATACCCATAGGATTTTTATATGCTGTTCTATAGGCCCATAATGCATCATCAAGTTTCTTGGACCAATTCTTTCTAGATCTATAAACAGTCTTTTGCAAAATTAATTTGAGCTCTCTGTTACTCAATTCTACTTGACCACTAGACTGTGGGTGATAAGGAGATGCAATTCCATGATTAATGTCATACTCAGAAAGCATTTTAAGAAAGGCACCATGAATAAAATGTGAACCACCATCAGTCATTAAATATCTAGGGACTCCAAACCTTGGGAAAATAACTTCTTTAAGCATCTTAATAGAGGTGTTATGATCAGCACTACTAGTTGGAATAGCTTCTACCAACTTAGTAACGTAATCAACAGCAACTAAGATATGTGTACACCCATTAGAGGAAGGAAAAGGTCCCGTATAATCAAAGCCCCAAACATCAAATGGTTCAATAACAAGTGAATAATTCATAGGCATTTCTTGACGTCTACTAATATTACCAATTCTTTGACATTCATCACAAGACAAGACAAACTTACAGGCATCCTTGAAGAGAGTAGGCCAATAAAAACCGGATTGCAATACCTTGTGTGCAGTTCTATCTCCAGCATGGTGTCCTCCATAAGCGTCGGAGTGACACTAGCGTAGGATCTGTTCCTGTTCATGCTCAGGCACACAACATCTAATAATACCATCTACTCCTTCTTTATAAAGATGTGGGTCATCCCAAAAGTAATGTCTCAAACCATAGAAGAATTTTTTCTATTGCTGGTATGTGAAACTAGGTGGTATAAATTTAGCAACAATATAATTAGCATAATCATCATACCATGGAGCGGTACGGGAAGCATTTATGACATTTAATTGTTCATCAGGAAAGCTATCATCAATAGGTAGTGGGTCATCAAGAACATTTTCTAACCTAGACAAGTTGTCTGCAACAGGGTTCTCAGCTCCCTTTCTATCAATAATATGCAAATCAAATTCTTGTAGAAGGAGAACCCATCTAATAAGTCTATGTTTAGCATCTTTCTTTTCCATAAGGTATTTAATAGCAGCATGATCAGTGTGAATAGTTACTTTAGAATCAACAATATAAGGTCTGAACTTATCACAAGCAAATACAACTGCTAAGAATTCCTTTTCAGTAGTAGCATAATTTCTCTGGGCATTGTCTAGAGTTTTACTAGCATATTGAATAACATTTAATTTCTTATCAACTCTTTGCCATAGAACAGCACCTAGATTATAATCACTAGCATCACACATAATTTCAAAGGGTAAATTCCAATCAAGTGGCTGAACAATAGGTGCAGAAATCAATGCGTTCTGAAGTATTTCAAATGCTTCTACACAATCATCATCAAAGACAAAAAGGAATATCTTTTTGTAATAGATTAGTCAAAGGCCGAGAAATTTTCGAGAAGTCCTTAATGAACCTCCTATAAAAACCGGCATGACCAAGGAAACTTCTTATACCTTTGATGTCCTTGGGACATGGCATCTTTTCAATAGCATCAACTTTAGCTTTATCAACTTCAATGCCTCTTTCAGAAATTTTATGACCCAAGACAATACCTTCATTAACCATAAAATGGCATTTCTCCCAATTCAGAACAAGATTAGTTTCTTCACATCTCTGCAAAACTCGATCAAGGTTGCTTAAGCAATCATCAAAAGAGGATCCATAAACAGAGAAATCTTCCATGAAAATCTCACATATCTTTTCACAAAGTTCAAAAAATATAGCCATCATGCATCTTTGAAAGGTAGCAGGTGCATTACATAAACCAAAAGGCACACGTCTATAAGCAAAAGTACCGAAAGGGCAAGTAAAACTGGTCTTTGATTGTTCATCAGCTGACACAGGTATTTGAGAGAAGCCAGAGTAACCATCTAGAAAGCAAAAATGTGTATATTTGGATAATCTTTATAGCATTTGATCAATAAAAGGCAAAGGGTAATGATCCTTTTTAGTAGCCTTACTTAATTTGCGGAAATCAATTACCATCCTATAGCCTGTAATAATTCTTTGCGGGATCAATTCATCTTTATCATTAGGAACAACAGTAATACCTCCCTTCTTAGGGACACAATGGACAGGACTTACTCACTTACTATCAGCAACGGGATAAATTATACCTGCCTCAAGGAGCTTTAATATTTCCTTTCTTACCACTTCTTTCATCTTAGGATTCAGCCGTCGTTGGTGATCAATAACTGGTTTGGCGTCTTCCTCCAAATTTATTTTGTGTTGGCATAGAGTGGGACTAATGCCCTTAAGATCATCAAGAGTATATCCAATAGCAGCACGGTGCTTCTTCAGAGTTTTCAATAATTTCTCTTCCTCCTTCTCTGAAAGGTTAGCACTAATAATAATTGGATACATTTTGTTTTCATCAAGATAAGCATATTTAAGAGTATCGGGTAATGGTTTAAGCTCAAACACGGGATCACCCTTGGGTGAAGGAGGATCCCCTAGGATTTCAACAGGCAAATTGTGTTTCAGAATAGGTCCCTATTTAAATAATACTTCATCTATTTCCCTTCTTTCATTCATGAACATATCATTTTCATGGTCTAGCAAATATTGTTCTAATGGATCAGTAGGAGGCACGGCAATAGAAGCAAGACCAATAATTTCATCTTTACTAGGCGATTCTTTATCATGGGGTTGTCTATGAAATTTAGCAAAATTAAACTCATGAGACATATCCTCTAAACCAACAGAAACAATATCCTTATTGCAGTCTATCTTAGCATTGATAGTATTTAAGAATGGTCTACCAAATATAATGGGACAAAAGCTATCTTGTGGGGAACCAAGAACAAGAAAATCAGCAGGATATTTAACCTTCCCACACAAGACTTCAACATCTCTAACAACCCCAATGGGTGAAACAGTATCTCTATTGGAAAGCTTAATGGTAACATCGATATCTTCTATCTTAGCTGGTGCAATATCATGCATAATTTCTTTGTATAAGGAAATAGGTATTGCACTAGCACTAGCACCCATATCACATAAGCCATGATAACAGTGATCTCCTATTTTAACAGAAATAACAGGCATGCCTACAACAGTTCTGCGTTTATTTTTAGCATCAGGCCTAGCAATTCTAGCAGCTTCATCACAGAAGTAAATAACATGCCCATCGATATTATCGTCCAAGAGATCTTAGACCACAGAAATTTTAGGTTCAACTTTAATTTTCTCAGGGGGTTTAGGTGTCTAAATATTAATTTTGTTGACCACAGTTGAAGCTTTAGCATGATTCTTTATTCTAACAGGGAAAGGTGGTTTCTCAACATAAGCAGTAGGAACAACAGGATCATTATAAGTGATATTATTTTCTTCAACTTTAATAGGTGCAACTACTTTTACTTCAATAGGAGGATTATATTTAAACCACATCTCCTTAGGGAGATCAACATGAGTAGCAAAAGATTCGCAGAAAGAAGCTACTATCTTAGAGTCAAGTCCACATTTAGTGCTAAATTTACGGAAAACATCGGTATCCATAAAAGATTTAACACAATCACCTGACTCTTTACCTTCGTCGAGATCCCAATCTTTAGAGTTGCATTTAATTCTCTCCAATAAATTCCATTTGTATTCAATAGTCTTCATGATAAAGGAACCAGTACAAGAAGTATCGAGCATGGAGGGATTGTTGTCAGAAAGCCGAGCATAAAAATTTTGAATAATCATTTCTCTTGAGAGCTCATGATTGGGGCATGAATATAACATTGACTTAAGCCTCCCCAAGCTTGAGCGATGCTTTCTCCTTCGCGAGGCCAAAAATTATATATATAATTATGATCACGATGAACAAGATGCATAGGATAAAACTTCTGATGGAATTCCAATTTCAACCGTTTGTAGTCCCATGATCCCATGTCATCACATCAGGGTCGGGCCCATAGTTGTATATGCTGTGCGGCCCGCACAGGGCCCATAGATTTTTGGGGGCCCCAAATTTGTATAAGGCCTATGTATATTTTCTTCCTGGGCGCGCGTCCCGGCCTGCTCCATACGTTCCTAACGTGATCGATTGCATCCAGAGCCTACCAACGATCGGCCCCCCTCAAAAGATTCAGGTAGCGCTAAATAGGGCTAAGATTTGATTCAGGTAGTGCTAAATAGGGCTAAGATTTGTACTCTAGCCGGAGATATAGTTAGTTTAGGCCCAGCCATAATTACCTTAATGTGGTGTGTACTGAAGCCCAAAAGAGCCCACGCCCATTATCCTGTATTTAGGCCACCGTGGTAGATTGCCTAGTTTTGTTTGTATGTTTGGCAAGACCTAGCGTCTATTCCTAGCCGCTCAGGCCGATCTATTTCACGCCACCGTCGCTGTTATGCCGGTTGCCTTGTGAGTCGCCGGATATGCCACCTACACATCGCTGACATGGTTTGATGCTAGCCGGTAACTTACAATGTCTCTACCGATCCTACTCTCACAGCAGTGCGATGCCACATAGAGTATTCCAGTGCAGATCGTTGTATTGTATCATCATATCCGTTCCTTGAGCACTTGAATCTAAAGGTATGTATATTAAGTACTAGTTTGTATTATGTTGGTGGATTTCAATTTAGTAGTCTAGTGATTTTGTTTACTTGCATATAAGACAACTGGTTAATTCAACAATTAGGCGTGCCACTATTCTATTGGAGATGCTTTGATTAATTTGGCAAATCACGTGATCACTTAATCCAAATGAAATTGCTAGAGAAGACCCCATGCTCTAAAGTTCATATAATACCGAAGATTCACAAGGATCATTTTCCATGAAGTTTTATCTATTGTGTGGTCATTCTCTTTCGTCACCCCGCTCATATTTAAATTCTGGCTCCGCTCCTGCACTTGATAGCAAAGTGTTGAAGAAGATTGATCACGTGAGTTGGATAGGTATTATTTTATTGAAGAAGATTGATCATGTTTTGGTGAGGATATCATTGAAGATTTCATTTCAAAGAATACTAAAAGAATGATGTTGTTCAAATAAATATCAGGCAACCGGGAGTTGGATAGGTATTATTTTTTACATATCCAATTGTTATGTAAGACACTATATCATATACTCCCTCCGTTCCAAAATGTAGTGCTTCCTCTATTTCCGTGCTTCAACTTTGACCATAATCAATGAGACCGACTGCGGCAGGAGCAAACATTGTACCAATGAATTCATACTCAAAAGAAGTTTTCAACTATATAATTTTTTCTTTCGCCGCAGTCGGTCTTGTTGGTTAAATTTATGGTCAAAGTTGGACCTCGGGAAGCGCGGGCGCACTATATTTTGGAATGGAGGGACTACATCATAACTGCTTGTTAGTGTATTTTAATGACATAGGGCCCTATTATTTAGTTTCGCACAGGGCCCCGAATTTTGCCGGCCCGGCCCTGCATCACATAGCCTATACCACGTCAATGCATCTCCCTTCGAAGATAAAGGGAAGATCTTCTTCTTGATAACATCATCAGGCATACCTGCAAGCTTAAATAATCCACAAACTTCATCCACATATATTAAGTGTAAGTCGGGATGCAATGTTCCATCTCCTACAAAAGGATTAGCTAGCAATTTCTCTATCATACCCGAAGGAATTTCGAAGTAAACATTTTCATTTTCAGTAGGTTTAGTAGGTTGAGGAGTAACTAATTGTGGTTCCGGACAAGGTGAAGATACCCCGAACAAACCCCTCAAAGGATTACTTTCCATAGTAACAAGTGTCAGTAAATTTTAGCACATTATATAAATTTTTCCTTACCAAATTCCACCTACCAAAGGCGCTTCACTCCCTGGCAACGGCGCCAGAAAAGAGTCTTGATGACCCACAAGTATAGGGGATCTATCGTAGTCCTTTCGATGAGTAAGAGTGATGAACCCAACGAGGAGCAGAAGGAAATGATAAGCGGTTTTCAGCAAGGTATTGTCTGCAAGCACTGAAATTATCGATAACAGATAGTTTTGTGATAAGGTAATTTGTAACGAGTATCAAGTAATAAAAGTAAATAAGGTGCAGCAAGATGGCCCAATCCTTTTTGTAGCAAAGGACAAGCCTGAAAAAACTCTTATATGAAGGAAAGCGCTCCCGAGGACACATGGGAATTACCGTCAAGCTAGTTTTCATCACGATCATATGATTCGCGTCCGGTACTTTGATAATCTGGTATGTGGGTGGACCGGTGCTTGGGTACTTTCCTTACTTGGACAAGCATGCCACTTATGATTAACCCCCATTGCAAGCATCCGCAACTACAATAGAATTATTAAGGTAAACCTAACCATAGCATGAAACATATGGATCCAAATCAGCCCCTTACGAAGCAACGCATAAACTAGGGTTTAAGCTTCTGTCACTCTAGCAACCCATCATCTACTTATTACTTCCCAATGCCTCCCTCTAGGCCCAAACAATGGTGAAGTGTCATGTAGTCGACGTTCACATGACACCACTAGAGGGATGACAACATACATCTCATCAAAATATCAAACGAATACCAAATTCACATGACTACTAATAGCAAGACTTCTCCCATGTCCTCAGGAACAAACGTAACTACTCACAAAGAATATTCATGTTCATAATCAGAGGGGTATTAATATGCATAATGGATCTGAGCATATGATCTTCCACCAAGTAAACTAACTAGCATCAACTACAAGGAGTAATCAACACTACTAGCAACCCACAGGTACCAATCTGAGGTTTGGATACAAAGATTGGATACAAGAGATGAACTAGGGTTTGAGATGAGATGGTGCTGGTGAAGATGTTGATGGAGATTGATCCCCTCCCGACGAGAGGATCGTTGGTGATGACGATGGTGATGATTTCCCCCTCCCGGAGGGAATTTTCCCCGGCAGAACAGCTCTGCCAGAGCCCTAGATTGGTTCCGCCAAGGTTCCGCCTCGTGGCGGCGGAGTCTCGTCCCGAAAGCTTGCTTATCATTTTTTTCCTCAACGAAAGACTCGTTGTAGCAGAAGATGGACATCGGAGGGCCACCAGGGGGCCCACAAGGTAGGGGGCGCGCCCCTACCCTCGTGGCCAGGGTCTGGCCCCCCTCTGGAACTTCTTGCGCTCAGTATTTTTTATATATTCTGGAAATAGCTTCCGTGAAGTTTCAGGACTTTTGGAGCTATGAAGAATAGGTCTCTAATATTTGCTCCTTTTCCAGCCCAGAATCCCAGCTGTCGGCATTCTCCCTCTTCATGTAAACCTTGTAAAATAAGAGAGAATAGGCATAAGTATTGTGATATAATGTGTAATAACAGCCCATAATGCAATAAATATCGATATAAAAGCATGATGCAAAATGGACGTATCAAGTTCGGATTGAAATCCACCCACCCACCTAGATATACGCGATCTCACCTACCTACGGCAGCAGTCTCAGGAAACAGTCCATCACTTTTGGGCCAGATTCCTCCTTGTCAAGAACAAGATCAAAGATTGCCGCGACGAAGATGCGGTCTCAATATTCCACAGTAATTGTATGGATGAAGGAATCCTCAATGCTATCAACCGCCGTCACGTATTACACTTCGCTGATTTGACAGCCATAGTACAGAAGTACTACGCAATGGAAAGCGCCTGGAAAACTCAAGCATCTCATTGGGAGCCGCCAGCTCCCACTCAACCTTCCGTTCGGACAAAAAGGATACACCCTCGAGAGGCGCCCAATACAGCAGTAAAGAAATCCAAACCCATTACGGGGCGTGGAACTGTCCTGGAAGGATGGCTCGACAGGCCGTGCAAAATATACACAACACTGGATACAATACCCACCCACAACCTTAGAGCATGTTGGATACTCTGGCAAGTGGCCAAGAGTGGCGAGGATATCCTCACCAAACATACCTTGGAATAACTCCCCCTTGAAACACAACGATCGCAAAGTATTGATAGTCTTCGAGACTTTCGCTTCAAACAATCGGCGCAAGAGGGCACTCCGCGACCTCGCCGAAGTCTGTCAAATCGCAACAATAAATCCTTGGAACAACACGGCCATAACTTTCAATGCCAGTGATGAACCAAAAGCCCGGTCAGTCCGAGCACCAGCGGCCTTGGTCCTCAATCCAATTGTCGATGGTTTTCGACTTACCAAAGTGCTCATGGACGGCGGCAGTGGGTTAAACCTCATCTACGAGGATACACTCAGTAAAATGGACATAGACAGTAGCCGTATTGAGCAAAGTAGCATGACCTTCCGAGGAATTATTCCCAGCCGAGAGGCACGATGCGTGGGAAAAATCACACTTGATGTGGTATTCGGCACGCTGGATAACTACCGGTCCGAAGAAATAACCTTCTAAGTGGCCCCTTTCAACAGTGGATACCACGCCCTGTTGGGGCGAGACGCATTCACACGCTTTCAAGCCATGCCTCATTACGGGTATATGAAGCTCAAAATGCCCGGGCCCAATGGTATTATCACTCTAGCAAGTGATTCGGATATAGCCCTCCGCGCCAAAAACAAAACAACCTCCCTGGCCCTTGAGGCACTCTCTGAGGCCCTTGTGGCCGAAGAGTTAAACGCGCTGCGCTCAACGATGGATAGGGATGACATAATCCTCGACAAGCGCTCTAAATCCACCTCCTTCAAACCAGCAGATGAAATAGTCAAATTTCAAGTCCACCCGGCGAACCCAAAGAAAATAGCCTCCATCGGTGCACAGCTGGACTCAACGGTGGACGCCGCACTACAAGTGTTCCTACGCGAGAATTGGGACATATTTGCCTGGCACCCTTCTGATATGCCAGGAATCACTCGCAGGTTGGCTAAGCACAGCCTCAACAATTGAAGGGATACAAGCTAGTTAAGCAAACACTGCGTCGCTTTTCCGAACCCAAACGACAAGCCATGGGGGAGGAGCTAGCCAAGCTAATCGAGGCCGGATTCATCAGATAAATAAAACATCCGGACTGGCTAGCAAACCTGGTGATGGTGCCAAAGAAGGATAAATACTGGCGCTTGTGTGTCAATTTCAAAGACCTCAACAAAGCTTGACCTAAGGATCCATTCCTGCTGCCCCGCATCGATCAAATTATTGACGCCACTATAGCACACGATTCACTGTGTTTCCTTGACGCATATTCCGAATACCATCAAATTAAAATGAAGGAATCCAACCAAGCCGCAATGGCATTTATTACCCCATACGGGCCTTTCTGCTTCAACACTATGCCCTTTGGGCTCAAAAACACCGATGCCACCTACCAACGCATGATTCAAACATGCCTGGAGAAACAAATCGGTAAAACAGTTGAAGCATCTGTGGACGACGTCGTTATCAAGAATAAGTGCATCGAATCATTAATAGATAACTTACGCCTCACATTCGACAATCTCTGGACATATGACATTAAGCTCAATCCGGAAAAATGTGTATTCGGCGTCCCCTCGGGAAAACTACCAGGCTTCATTGTTTCCAGTAGAGGAATCGAGGCAAATCCAGCCAAAATCCGAGCTTTATCACAATTGGCTACACCAACAGACCTTAAACAGGTCCAAAAGCTAGCTGGATGCATGGCAGCTTTAAGCCGCTTTATCTCCAGACTAGGAGAAAAAGCATTGCCACTTTATCGGCTGCTCCGACGCACCGATCACTTCGAGTGGAGAGATGCAGCAATGGTAGGATTGGAAGAAATAAAGGCTCTTTTAGCAAGCAACCCAATCCTAGCCGCGCCAAGCGCTAGCGAACCAATGCTATTATACATATCTGCAACACACCAGGTGGTGAGCGTAGTACTCATCGTCGAACGAGAAGAGGACAGACACAAATTCCCGCTCCAGAAGCCGGTATAATACGTATCCACCGTCCTAACTCCATGCAAATCCTGGTACCCTCATTATCAAAAGATAGCATACGCGGTCTTCATGGCATCCCAAAAGCTACGACACTATTTCTAAGAGTGCTCGATCATAGTTGCTTTCGAAGTTCCACTGAACGACATAATAAACAATCGAGATGCAACGGGCCGGATTTCCAAGTGGGCCATTGAGCTCCTTCCATTCAATATAACATATAAGCCACGTCAGGCCATCAAATCCCAAGTACTGGTAGACTTCATCGCCGAATGGACAGAAGCCGAACTCCCTAAAGAGTACGGCACATATTCCAACTGGGTCATGCATTTCGATGGTTCCAAAATACTGGCGGGCTTAGGGGAAGGCTTTGTCCTAACATCCCCCACTGGAGATACAGTTCAGTATGTACTCCAAATATTATACCCGAACTCCAACAATGCAGCCGAATACGAGGCTTTATTGCATGGTCTTTGGATAGCTGTCTCCATGGGCATACAACGCCTGGAAGTGCACGGGGACTCGAACCTCACGATATCTCAAATAAATAGAGATTTTGATGCCAAGGATCCGAAGATGGCGGCTTACCATAACGCCGTTCTCAAAATGTCGGCTCGGTTCGAGGGGCTCGAGTTTCACCATGTGGCTCGAGAGAGTAACCAAGCGGTGGACGTCCTTGCTCGCATTGGCGCCAAACGCGACCCCATCCCACCTAACATCTTCTTGGAAAGGCTCTTCAAGCCATCCGTGGTGTGGCAAGGGGAGAGCAGCAACGTCAGTCCTGACCCGACCATAACCCCAGATGCCGAACATACCGACATCACCGGAGGCTCAGCCACCGAAACAACATCATCGGCCCATCTTGTAATGACAGTCATTGCCCCATGGACCGAACCATTCTTGGCCTACTTCAATAGGCGAGAGCTCCCCGGGGATCAGAATGAGGCCCGCCGCATTGTTAGGCGTTCGAAAGCCTATAAGGTCCATGAAGGAGAACTCTACAAGAAAAGCGCTACCGAAGTGGTTCAAAGATGTATCTCCGAGGAGGAGGGGCGGCAGCTTTTGGCTGAAATTCATGCCGGTCTCGGAGGTCACCACACCGCAGCTCGGGCCCTTGTAAGCAAGGCCTTTCGTACGGGTTTCTACTGGCCGACGGCCCGAGAAGATGCACATGACCTTGTCCAACATTGCATCGAATGCCAGCTTTTCGCCAACCAAAGCCATATGCCACCCACTGCTCTACAAACAATCCCCATCACTTGTCCTTTCGCGGTCTGGGGGCTTGACATGGTTGGACCCCTTAAAGGAGGCACCCATAAGAAAAAATATCTGCTAGTTATGGTAGTTAAGTTCACTAAGTGCATAGAGGCCAAACCAGTTAAAACGGCCGAAGCCGGACTAGTGATAGACTTTATATCCGGTGTTGTGCACTGTTACGATGTTCCACACAGCATCATCACCGACAACGGCTCTAACTTTACAGCCGATGAGGTGAAAAACTAGTGTGCTAACCTCGGCATTAAGCTCGATTACGCCTCCGTATATCATCCGCAAACAAACGGTCAAGTCGAACGAGCCAATGGTCTTATTATGAGCGGCATCAAACCCAGACTAGTGCGGTCTTTAAAAGAATCAGACAAGCACAAGTTTGAGGAGCTCGACTCCATACTTTGGGGGCTGCGGACCACACCCAATCGCACTACCGGATACACACCTTTCTTTATGGTGTACGGCGCAGAGGCTGTGTTACCCTGCGACATTTTTCATGACTCACCTCGAGTGCGCAAGTACGAAGAGAGAGAGGCCGAGCTCGATCGGCAAGACAACTTAGATGCCTTGGAGGAGGAGCGCGATGTCGCAAAAGCCTGTTCCACATTTTATCAACAGCAGGCCCGCAGATATCAAAGCAGAGAAGTACGGGCCAAGACTTACAACATTGGCGAACTTGTTCTACACCTCCCAGAGAGGAAAAAGGACAAACTCAAGCCAAAGTGGGAGGGTCCCTTCATCATTGACGAAGTTCTCACTAGGGGAGCGTACCACCTGCGTGATGCATCTGACAATCGCCTAGAGCCGAACCCCTGGAACGCGGCCAGACTCCGAAGATTCTATGCCTAGTGCCGAACTCTTTGTTCATTTCCTTCTACTTATTGTTTCCCATACTTTTTCCTCTCTTTTCGCTTTTTCCTTTTTAGCTTTAAAGCTCTTCTCGCGGCTCAACCGTGCACCTGTGACATACACATACTCAAATATGTACGTCCATTATACCTGGGGGGCTTCTTGGACAGAAGCTTATTATTGTTTTTTCTGAGCATCAAGATCGTCTCATATGTGTGTTCCCCTCATATATGGCTAGGGCATAAAGGGAGCACCTCTGCGATTGTTACTACCGGGTCATCCGGATGTGTACCTCAGACTGGGTGAAGCCGAAAGCTAGCGTTCTTAAGGGAATATTCGGTCGGCGGACAAAAGATGTTTTTTTTCATTCACCCCATGGTGAGCACCCCAGATGTTACGAACACTACGATTTCTGCAAATCACAGTTCAGACATGCACATTAATGCATGACTACCCAGGGAAAGGAACCCTTAATGGAACTATTCTCTTTGGAATATGTTTTTACCATCACAATGTAATATAACATAGCTAGTCGGATACAACTTGTCTGTTCAAGCAACTATGACCCCTACGCCTAGTTTCCATGCATACCTCGGTCTATTTTTTGCCGCTCAGGTATTCGGAAACACTCCGCACCTTTGGGTCCAGAGGTTGAAGCGAAAAGGTCTGACATGACAATCGTTTTACAAATCCGGCTAGGGACAAATATGTCAAGGAAAGTACATAGTAAATCAAACTCAAAAATTTCCTCATCTATACCGTCTAACAGGCTGTCTAACTTACAATCCTGTTGGGAATATCGGGCAG
This sequence comes from Triticum urartu, assembly GCF_003073215.2. Taxonomy (NCBI): domain Eukaryota; kingdom Viridiplantae; phylum Streptophyta; class Magnoliopsida; order Poales; family Poaceae; genus Triticum; species Triticum urartu. The sequence goes on from NC_053024.1 coordinate 363,158,407, forward strand.
CTACTTCGCCTTGGTCATATACCAAACTAACGGGAATTTATTTTCAATTTGACCCTAGAGGTCCGACCCGAGCCATATGATTTGGATCGATCTTGGTATACCGTGTTTTCACCATGGCTCAGGCTTCTCGTGCACCTTCCCGGCAGGCCGATATCTTCCATAATCAAAAACGCCGCCGCACTCCCCTGAATAGCTGTATAAGCTCCTCCATTCTTCCTGGAGGGGAGGCGGATGGCCATAAAGCCTTGGCAACACTTCGCATCGCCTGCCGAGCTTGCTCGTGCACTTGCGACAGCTCTTCTAGCAGATCGCCCGAGAATCTGGACACCTCCTGTTCGGGACGGCTAGTCAGCATACCTACAGGCATAAATCTGTTAGTCCCCTTCATTTCCGAATTACACGGAGGAAAGTTTGACCACATACTAAATATGCCGCCTCGAAGCCTCTTATTTTCCTTCACGGAGTCAGCCAGTTGGGCCCGTACATCTTTCAGTTCCTCACCCAGTTGGTTATGGGAATCCTGGAGCTTGTTTTTCTCCTCCACGACTCGTGTTAGCACACGCTCGCCCGTGGCTAGTAGTTTTTTGGCTTCTCGTTCTCCCCCTTGAGCGGCTTTCAGTTGCTCTTGCAGTTGATCTGATGATCCTATTAAGAGGTGAGCAACTGTGTTAGCATTATTGGTATACCATTATGTTTTCTCGATGGAGGGGAACATTACCGGGTGACGCCTTCTTGGATTTCTCCAGTTCGACATTGATAGCAGTTAGCTGGGTCCGATACTTTTCTAGTTCCCGAGATAATAGGCTGTTCTTCTTTGTAAGTACCTGGTTATACAATGATCCTTCAATCAGTTGGATCAACTGCTTCAAGTCTTGGGGGCTACCGGTATATAACTATCAGCTTGGTACGATATAAGCTTACCCGCATATCTTTTAGATGCTGGTCTGTGGCTCTTACAAGCCCATCTCGAGCAGCTCGGATGTACGCATCGGCCGAGCTGAAGGCATCAAATGCCTCATTTGAAAAGCCGGGGTCACAGAGAGCGGCCCTCCGACGATGATGATTCATGGCGCTCTCCACTTCAGAGTTCGTGATGGACATATTGTCCGAATCCTCTACGGAAGGACAGTTCGGTGCCACTCCCGTGTCAGCCCCCATCCTTAGCGCAGGGTTCGGAACCTGACTAGTGGAGGCACGACCGACAGGATCCCTGGACATAGTCCGGCGGACACTTTTCCTGATAGAATGCGGCGAATGGCATCACGATTTGATGTGGTGATTAGAAAATGGATTCTTCAAAAGAAAGCCTTACCTCTTTGACGAGGGTTATGCCATATTATCATTTGCCTTTCTCTTCGAAGATGTGCTCGGCGCGGGCGCCGCTCTCCTCGGAGACGCTTCTGGTGCACGTTGTGATGCTGAGCGCCTCCCCTTTGGAACATGAAATAGTGCGGTGGGTGAGGCATAGTAAAGAAAATCTTTTGAGGAAGGTGTCTTTTAAATTACTTACATGCGAAGCAGGAAGGAGGCCGGGGTAATCGGCGGTGATGGGTACTTCTGTACCATCGTAGCTCGTCTGATAGAATACTCCATCCTCGAGCTCCACAAATATGTCCGGATCTTCTTCGAATCCGGGGTCAAGGTCCCGGTTGTGACCCTCTGGCTGGGGGCGGGGCTATGGATCCCCTCGATAGCCTTCCGCCATTCCTATTGCGAGTGGATAGGTTACTGTCCATCAAAAAAGATTCAGGGAGAAGAGTAAAATGGTGGGATCGGAGCTTACCCATCTAGGAGGATTATACATGGAAAATCCATCTCGATATTGGAGACGAGTGAACTCCTCCTTCTCCCCTTTGTACAGTTCAGCCAATATTTTGGCCAAAGCGGCGGGGGTTTTCAGACCCTTCCGACGGCAGCATGAGGCGTCATCTTCCCCATTATAGTGCCACATGGGAAGCCCTATGTATTGGAGTGGTTGGACCCCCCCCCCCCTATGGAGATCGCCATTACCTCGATTATCGACAATCCGGACTGGGCGAGCGTCTTAATCTTGCCCATCAACTAACTGACTTCTGTGCTATCCTCCTCCTCGAGGCTCCGAGGACACTAGCTGTGGTGTTTCTTCTACGGAGCACTTGAAAATTTGGGAAGGCCCATTCGGGCTGGGTCAGGAAGAGCGACGTCATCAATATAGAACCATTCGTAAGGCCACTCTTCGGAAGCCTTCTTCGGTGTGCCGGACAGGTATCCAGTCCCGGTGATATGCCACACTTCGGCTCCTCCCACTTCGAATATTGACCCCCCTTGATTACGAGGGACGAGGCAGAACAGTTTTCACCATAATTCAAAATGGGCCTCGCAGCCTAGGAATAGCTCGCATAGAGCAACGTAACCCGCGATGTGCACGATGGAGGCGGGGGTGAAACTGTGCAGTTGGAGGCCATAATACTCCAGAAGTCCTCGGAGGAAGGGATGGATTGGAAATCCGACACCTCTTAGTAAGAAGGGAACGAAGCATACTCGTTCCCCCCTGGACGGATTGGGGAAGTTCTCCGCCTAAGCCCCGCCATTGGAAGACGTCAATCCTGCACGGACGGGGACTAGATCTGCGGGAGGAAGAAAGCCATGTTTCTGCAGCTTCGTTAGCTGACCATGAGATACGGAACATCTATCCCAATCACCCTTTTCGGAGCCGTGGGGACGAGAGGAAGAGCTAGGAGAGCTAGCCATGTTGGGGTGGTTCCGCTTAGTGAGATCTGGGGATTTTTTTTTCGCAAGATGTGGAATGGATCTGAGATCTATTCTCTTTAAATAGGCACCTCTCCGGTATGGTCAGGGTGGTATGTGCAAAAATACCCCGACCTCTCGTATTCGCTCACTACATGGAAGCTAAAGTCAGGAAGGCGTGGAAGCCGATGGGCGCGACATTAAATGGAAAAGCCGAATACCGCTCTTTAAGTCATGGACTTTGAAGTAATCAGAGGGGGAACCCGCCTTGTAATGCCGAAGACAATCTGCGCGCCGGGCACCTCGTCATTGAAGTTTGGTTCGGGGGCTATTGAGGGAGTCTTGGACTAAGGGGTCCTCGGGCGTCCGGCCTGTTGCACATGGGCCGGATTATTGGGCCATGAAGATACAAGATGGAAGACTTTTTTTCGTGTCCGGATAGGACTCTCCTTTGTGTGGATGGCAAGTCAGGCGGCCGGATATACTATTTCCTTTCTATGTAACCGACTTTGTATAACCCTAGTCCCCTCTAGTGTCTATATAAACTGGAGGGTTTAGTCCGCAGAGACAATCATAATCAGATAGGCTAGACTTCTAGGGTTTTAGCCATTACGATCTCATGGTAGATCAACTCTTGTAACACCCATACTCATCAATATTAATCTAGCAGGACATAGGGTTTTACCTCCATCGAGAGGGCCCGAACCTGGGTAAACATTATGTTCCCTGTCTCCTGTTACCATCAACCTCAGATGCACAGTTTGGGACCCCCTACCTGAGATCCGCCGGTTTTGACACTGATAGGGGGCGCACGTCCTGCCCTGGCTGCCTCTCTCTCTCTCCACTAAAGCCCATAAGGGCCCATATACTCCCCGGGGGCTTCTGGTAACACCTCGGTACTCCGGTATATGCCCAAACTCACTCGGAACCTTTCCGATGTCCAAACATATGCTTCCAATATATCGATCTTTATGTACCGACCATTTCGAGACTCCTTGTCATGCCCGTGATCACATCCGGGACTCTGAACAACCTTCAGTTCATCGAAACACATAAACTCATAATACCGACCGTCACCGAACGTTAAGCGTGCGGACCCTACGGGTTCGAGAACTATGTAGACATGACCGAGACATGTCTCTGGTCAATAACCAATAGCGGAACCTGGATGTTCACATTGGCTCCCACATATTCTACGAAGATCTTTATCGGTCAAACCGCATAACGATATACGTTGTTCCCTTTGTCATCGGTATGTTACTTGCCCGAGATTCGATCGTCGGTATCTCAATACCTAGTTCAATCTTGTTACCGGAAAGTCATTTTACTCGTTCCGTAATGCTACATCCCGTAACTAACTCATTAGCTACATTGCTTGCAAGGCTTATATTGATGTGCATTACCGAGAGGGCCCAGAGATACCTCTCCGATACTCGGAGTGACAAATCCTAATCTTGATCTATGCCAACTCAACAAAAACCATCGGAGACACCTGTAGAGCATCTTTATAATCACCTAGTTACGTTGTGATGGTTGATAGCACACAAGGTGTTCCTCCGGTATTCGGGAGTTGCATAATCTCATAGTATGAGGAACATGTATAAGTCATGAAGAAAGCAGTAGCAATGAAACTGTAACGATCATCGTGCTAAGCTAACGGATGGGTCAAGTCAATCACATCATTCTCTAATGATGTGATCCCGCTTATCAAATGACAACTCTTTGTCCATGGCTAGGAAACTTAACCATCTTTGATTAACGAGCTAGTCAAGTAGAGGCATACTAGTGACACTCTGTTTGTTTATGTATTCACACATGTACTAAGTTTCCGGTTGATACAATTATAGCATGAATAATAAACATTTTATCATGATATAAGGAAATATAAATAACAACTTTATTATTGCCTCTAGGGCATATTTCCTTTAGTCTCCCACTTGCACTAGAGTCAATAATCTAGTTCACATCGTCATGTGATTTAACACGAATAGTTCACATCTTTATGTAATTAGTTCACATCTCCATGTGACTAACACCCAAAGGGTTTACTAGAGTCGATAATCTAGTTCACATTGCTACGTGATTAACACCCAAAGAGTGATCATGTTTTGCTTGTGAGAGAAATTTAGTCAACGGGTCTGCCACATACAGAGCTGTATGTATTTTGCAAATTTTCTATGTCTACAATGCTTTGCACGGAGCTACTCTAGCTAATTGCTCCCACTTTTAATATGTATCTAGATCGAGACTTAGAGTCATCCAGATCGGTGTTAAAGCTTGCATCGACGTAACTCTTTACGACGAACTCTTTGTCACCTCCATAACCGAGAAACATTTCCTTATTCCACTAAGGATATTTTTGACCGCTGTCCAGTGATCCACTCCTGGATCACTATTGTACCCTCTTGCCAATCTTATGGTGAGGTACACAATAGGTCTGGTACACAACATAGCATATTTTATAGAACCTATGACTGAGGCATAGGGAATGACTTTTCATTCTCTTTCTATTTTCTGTCGTGGTCGGGTTTTGAGTCTTTACTCAACTACACACCTTGCAACACAGGCAAGAACTCCTTCTTTGACTGTTCTATTTTGAACTACTTCAAAATCTTGTCAAGGTATGTACTCATTGAAAATATATCAAGCATCTTGATCTATCTCTATAGATCTTGATGCTCAATATGTAAGTAGCCTCACCGAGGTCTTTCTTTGAAAAACTCCTTTCAAACACTCCTTTATGCTTTCTAGAAAATTATACATTATTTCCGATCAACAATATGTCATTCACATATACTTATCAGAAATGTTGTAGTGCTCCCACTCACTTTCTTGTAAATATAGGCTTCACGTCAAGTCTGTATAAAACCATATGCTTTGATCACTTTATCAAAGCATATATTCCAACTCCGAGATGCTTGCACCAGTCCATAGATGGATCGCTGGAGCTTGCTCACTTTGTTAGCACCTTTAGGATTGACAAAACCTTCTGGTTGCATCATATACAACTCTTCTTTAAGAAATCCATAAAGGAATGCAGTTTTGACATCCATTTTCCAGATTTCATAAAATGCAGCAACTGCTAACATGATTCAGACATACTTTTAAGCATCGATATGAGTGAGAAAATCTCATCGTAGTCAACACCTTGATCTTATCGAAAACATTTTGGGACAATTCGAGCTTTGTAGATAGTAACACTACTATCATCGTCTGTCTTTCTCTTGAAGATCCATTTATCCTCAATGACTCACCGATCATCGGGCAAGTCAATCAAAGTCCATACTTTGTTCTCATACATGAATCCCATCTCGGATTTCATGGCCTCAAGCCATTTTGCGGAATCTGGGCTCATCATTGTCCTCATAGTTCGTAGGTCCGTCATGGTCTAGTAGCATGACTTCCAGAATAGGATTACCATACCACTCTGGTGCAGACCGTACTCTGGTTGACCTACGAGGTTCAGTAGTAACTTGATGATCATCATCATTAGCTTCCTCGCTAATTGGTGTAGGAATCACTGGAACTGATTTCTGTGATGAACTACTTTCCAATTCGGGAGAAGGTACAATTACCTCATCAAGTTCTACTTTCCTCCCACTCACTTCTTTCGAGAGAAACTCCTTCTCTAGAAAGAATCCATTCTTAGCAACAAAATATCTTGCCTTCGGATCTGTGATAGAAGGTGTAACCAATAGTTTCTTTTGGGTATCCTATGAAGACGCACTACTCTGATTTGGGTTCGACCTTATCAGTTTGAAACTTTTTCACATAAGCATCGCAACCCCAAACTTTAAGAAACGACAGCTATGGTTTCTTGCCAAACCATGGTTCATACGGTGTCATCTCAACAGATTTAGATGTTGCCCTATTTAACATGAATGCAGCTGTCTCTAATGCATAGCCCCAAAACGGTAGCGGTAAATCAGTGAGAGACATCATAGATCGCACCATATCAAATAAAGTGCGGTTACGACGTTCAGACACACCATTACGTTGTGGTGTTCCAGGTGGCGTGAGTTGTGAAACTATTCCGCATTGTTTCAAATGAAGTCCAAACTCATAACTCAAATATTCACCTCCATGATCAGATTTTAGGAACTTAATTTTCTTGTTACGATGATTTTCCACTTCACTCTGAAATTCTTTGAACTTTTCAAATGTTTCGGACTTATGTTTCATTAAGTAGATATACCCATATCTACTCAAATCATCTGTGAAGGTGAGAAAATAACGATATCCGACGCGAGCTTCAATGTTCATTGGACCACATACATCAGTTTGTATGATTTCCAATAACTCTGTTGCTCGCTCCATTGTTCCGGAGAACAGAGTTTTAGTCATCTTGCCCATGAGGCATGGTTCGCAAGTACCAAGTGATTCATAATCAAGTGATTTCGGAAGTCCATTAGAATGGGGTTTCTTCATGTGCTTTACACCAATATGACCTAAACGATAGTGCCACAAATAAGTTGCACTATCATTATCAACTCTGCATCTTTTGGCTTCAATACTATGAACATGTGTATCACTACGATCGAGATTCAATAAACCATTCGCCTTGGGTGTATGACCACAGAAGGTTTTATTCATGTAAACAGAATACCAATTATTCTTTGACTTAAATGAATAACCGTATTGAAATAAACATGATCCAATCATATTATGCTCAACGCAAACAACAAATAACATTTATTTTAGGTTCAACACTAATCCCGAAGGTAAAGGGAGTGTGCGATGGTGATCTTATCAACCTTGGAATCATTTCCAACACACATCGTCACCTCGTCCTCAACTAGTATTTTTTTTATTTTGCAACTCCCATTTCGAGTTACTACTCTTAGCAACTGAACTAGTATCAAATACCGAGGGTTTGCTATAAACACTAGTAAATTACACATCAATAACATGTATATCAAATATACCTTTGTTCACTTTGCCATCCTTCTTTTCCGCCAAGTATCTAGGGAAATTCCACTTCCAGTGACCATTTCCTTTGCAGTAGAAGTACTCAGTTTCAGGCTTGGGTCTGGCTTTGGGATTCTTCATGGGAGTGGAAACTTGCTTGCCATTCTTCTTGAAGTTCCCTTTCTTTCCCTTGCCCTTTTACTTGAAACTAGTGGTCTTGTTAACCATCAACACTTGATGTTTTTTCTTGATTTCTACCTTCGCCGATTTCAGCATTGCGAAGAGCTTTGGGAATCATTTCCGTTATCCCTTGCATATTATAGTTCATCATGAAGTTCCAGTAACTTGGTGATAATGACTAGAGAACTCTGTCAATCACTATCTTATCGGGAAGATTAACTCCCACTTGATTCAAGTGATTGTAGTACTCAGACATTCTGAGCTCATGCTCACTCGTTGAGCTATTCTCCTTCATCTTGTAGGCAAAGTACAGTCAGAGGTCTCATACCTCTTGACACGGGCATGAGTATGAGATACCAATTTCAACTCTTGGAACATCTTATATGCTCTGTGGAGTTTAAAACATTTTTGAAGTCCCGGTTCTAAGCCGTAAACCATGGTGCACTAAACTATCAAGTAGTCATCATACCGAGCTTGTCAAACATTCATAACGTCTGCATCTGCTCTTGCAGTAGGTCTGTCACTGGTATGTCTCCGTCGTATCTATAATGTTTGATTGTTCCATGCCAATATTCTACAACTTTCATATACTTTTGGCAACTTTTTATACTATTTTTGGGACTAACATATTGATCCAGTGCCCAGTGCCAGTTCCTGTTTGTTGCATGTTTTTTGTTTCGTAGAATATCCATATCAAACGGAGTCCAAACGGGATAAAAACTGACAGAGATTTTTTTTGGAATATATATGATTTTTGGCAAGAAAAATCCACACGAGACGATGCCCGAGGGGGCCACGAGGCAGGGGGCGCACCCCAGGGGGGTAGGCGCGCCCCTGACCCTCGTCCCGTAAGGCGGTTGGCGCCCTTCTTTCGCCGCAAGAAAGCTAATATCCGGATAGAGATCGTGCTAAAATTTCAGCCCAATCGGAGTTATGGATCTCCGGGAATATAAGAAACGGTGAAAGGGTAGAATTTGAGAACGCGGAAACAGAGAGAGAGAGAGAGAGAGAGAGAGAGATCCAATCTCGGAGGGGCTCTCGCCCCTCCCACGCCATGGAGGCCATGGACCAGAGGGGAAACCCTTCTCCCATCTAGGAAGGAGGTCAAGGAAGAAGAAGAAGGAGGGGGCTCTCTCCCCCTCGCTTCCGGTGGCACCGGAGTGCCACCGGGGGCCATCATCATCATCGCAATCTTCACCAACAACTTCACCGCCATCATCACCAACTCTTCCCCTCTCTATGCAGCGGTGTAACCTCTCTCTTACCCGTTGTAACCTCTACTTAAACATGGTGCTCAACGCTATATATTATTTCCCAATAATGTACGGCTATCCTATGGTGTTTGAGTAGATCCGTTTTGTCCTATGGGTTATTTGATGATCGTGATTAGTTTGAGTTGCATGTTTTATTATTGGTGCTGTCCTATGGTGCTCTCCGTGTCGCGCAAGCATGAGGGATCCCAGCTATAGGGTGTTGCAATACGTTCATGATTCGCTTATAGTGGGTTGCGTGAGTGACTGAAACACAAACCCGAGTAAGGGGGTTGTTGCGTATGGGATAAAGAGGACTTGATGCTTTAATGCTATGGTTGGGTTTTACCTTAATGATCTTTAGTAGTTGCGGATGCTTGCTAGAGTTCCAATCAGAAGTGCATATGATCCAAGTAGAGAAAGTATATTAGCTTATGCCTCTCCCTCATATAAAATTGCAATGATGATTACCGGTCTAGTTATCTATTGCCTAGGGACAAATAACTTTCTCGTAACAAAAAGCTCTTTACTAAAATTAACTTAGTTGTGTCTTTATCTAAACAGCCCCTAGCTTTTATTTACTTGCTCTTTATTACCTTGCAAACCTATCCAACAACACCTACAAAGTACTTCTAGTTTCATACTTGTTCTAGGTAAAGCGAACATCAAGCGTGCGTAGAGTTGTATCGGTGGTCGATAGAACTTGAGGGAATATTTGCTCTGCCTTTAGCTCCTCGTTGGGTTCGACACTCTTACTTATGAAAACTGTTGCGATCCCCTATACTTGTGGGTTATCAAGACCTTTTTCTGGCGCCGTTGCCGGGAGCAATAGCGTGGGGTGAATATTCTCGTGTGTGCTTGTTTGCTTTATCACTAAGTAATTTTTATTTGTTGTTCTTAGTTGTTCTTTATCTTTAGTTATGGATATGGAACACAAAATACCAAAAAAATTAGGTGTACTTGCTGCTCATGGAGATGAGGAACCTCCTAAAACCCTCGATGCTCGTTATGTGACAGATATTATGTACTACTTTAATAATCCTGAGAAAACCCCATTCAATTATGTAATGGGAGTAACGTTGGATCAACGTGAATACTTTAGGGATTACCGCTTGACACAAAAAGGGAAACTATTATGGGATCAAATTCATATATTGAATTGGTATGCTAGGCAACTATGCTTGAGATATAATTATACTTGTTGCTCTAGGATGAAGGCTCCACACCTTCCCTTTTTATGCGAATTTAATGATAATAAAACCTTAGCTTCTTATGCTAATGGTATATATGATTACTATGATGTGGAACAAATAGAAGAATTTGTTGCTTTTATGGGTGCTTATGAAATTGAATCTATGTTTAAAGAGTTTGAAGATTTTGATGATTCGGTTTATAGACCTGAAAATTTAGCTATCCTTAAATATTGCTATGAGAATTATGAATACAATTCCGATATTAATGCACTTATTGAGAAAGTCTCCACTGTCCAAGAAGAGACTACTATTTTGCAGGAATCTATGGAAGAAGAAGTTGATGAAACTGTGAGCTCATTGGATGAAAAGATGAGGATGAGAGCGAAGAACCAAAGGAGGAAGAGCGGATTGATCACCCGTGCCCACCTTCTAATGAGAGTAACTCTTCAACTCATACATTGTTTAATTCCCCTTCGTGCTTACCGAAGGATGAATGCTATGGTAATTGCTATGATCCCGTTGATTCTTTTGAAATATCCCTTTTTGATGATGCTTGCTATGCTTGTGGCCAAGATGCCAATATGAATTATGCTTATGGAGATGAACTTACTATAGTTCCTTACGTTAAACATGAAATTGTTGCTATTGCACCCACGCATGATAGTCCTATTATCTTTTTGAATTCTCCCAACTACACTATATCGGAGAAGTTTGCACTTATTAAGGATTATATTGATGGGTTGCCTTTTACTACTACACATGATGATTTTGATAGATATAATATGCATGTGCTTGTTGCTCCTACTTGCAATTATTATGAGAGAGGGACTATATATCCACCTCTCTATGTTTCCAATACGATAAATTGCAAGAAAATATTTATACTATGCATTGGCCTTTACTATGTGTGCAAGAATTGATCTTTTATGACATGCCGATGCATAGGAAGAGAGTTAGACTTCATCATTACATGATATATGTTGCTTTGTGCTCACTACTAAATTACAAATCATTGCTAATTAAAATTGGCTTTGATATACCTTGGGATCTGGGTGGATTCATTACTTGAGCACCGTATGCCTAGCTTAATGGCTTTAAAGAAAGCGCAGCCTGGGAGACAACCCGGAAGTTTTAGAGAGTCATTTATTTCTGTTGAGTGCTTTCATATAGTTTAAAAACAACAAAAATAAAGAGGGGAACCCAAAACTTTTTCAAAAAGGAAAGTGAAAGTGAGAAAGACAAGCATTGTTGAAGTGGGAGAGCTCCTTGAACTTTGTTCATGCTCACGGCAACTTTGTGAATCTTGATTACAGAAAATTTTCAACAAAAATAATTATGTCCTTGTACAATTCCATTGTATTATAAAAATAATGTGCCAAGGTTTGCCTTTAGGATGTTTACATTTGCTTGATGGTTTGTACGGTGCAGGACAGAAACTTTGGCTGTAGTGCGCGATTTTACATTTTTAGCTGGAACGTCAAATGGTTCTGATTCTTTTTGCAGTGTCTTTATATACAAATTGTTTATTTTTCCTAATTTGGCAGATTTTTTCAGGTATCATAAGTATGGTGAATGTTCAGATTATTACATACTGTACTGTTTTAGACAGATTATGTTTTTGATGCATAGTTTGCTCATTTTGATGAAACTATCAATTCATATCTGTGGATTAAGCCATGAAAAAGCTATATTACAGTAGACACAATGAAAAAACAAAATATGAATTGGTTTGCAACAGTACTTAGAGTAGTGGTTTGCTTTATTATACTAACGGGTCTCACCGAGTTTTCTGTTGAAGTTTTGTGTGGATGAAGTGTTCGATGATCGAGAAGGTCTCGATGTGAGAAGAAGGAAGAGAGGCAAGAGCTCAAGCTTGGGGATGCCCAAGTAACCCCAAGTAAATATTCAAGGAGACTCAAGCATCTAAGCTTGGGGATGCCCCGGAAGGCATCCCCTCTTTCTTCAACAAGTATCGGTATGTTTTCGGATTCATTTCGTTCATGCGATATGTGCAATCCTGGAGCGTCTTTTGCATTTAGTTTTCACTTCTCTATTATGCACCATGCTTGTATGAGATATTCCTTGGTTGATTTATAGAATGCTCTTTGCACTTCACTTATATCTTTTGAGTATGGCTTTATAGAATGCTTCATGTGCTTCACTTATATCATTTGAAGTTTGGATTGCCTGTTTCTCTTTACATAGAAAACCGCATTTTATAGAATGTTCCTTTGCTTCACTTATACTTGTTAGAGTGTGGGCATATATTTTGTAGAAAGAATTAAACCCTCTTGCTTCACTTATATCTATTTAGAGAGATAACAGGAATTGGTCATTGACATGGTTAGTCATAAATTCCTACATAAAACTTGTAGATCACTGAATATGATATGTTTGATTCCTTGCAATAGTTTTGCGATATAAAGATGGTGATATTAAAGTCATGCTAGTGGGTAGTTGTGGATTGTAGAAATACATGTGTTGAGGTTTGTGATTCCCGTAGCATGCACGTATGGTGAACCGTTATGTAACGAAGTCGGAGCATGATTTATTTATTGATTGTCTTCCTTATGAGTGGCGGTCGGGGATGAGCGATGGTCTTTTCCTACCAATCTATCCCCCTAGGAGCATGCGCGTAGTACTTTGTTTCGATGACTAATAGATTTTTGCAATAAGTATGTGAGTTCTTTATGACTAATGTTGAGTCCATGGATTATACGCACTCTCACCCTTCCACCATTGCTAGCCTCTCTAGTACCGTGCAACTTTCGCCGGTACCTTAAACCCACCATATACCTTCCTCAAAACAGCCACCATACCTACCTATCATGGCATTTCCATAGCCATTCCGAGATATATTGCCATGTAACTTCATCATCATCATATACATGACTTGAGCATTCATTGTCATATTGCTTTGCATGATCGTAAGATAGCTAGCATGATGTTTTCATGGCTTGTCCGTTTTTTGATGTCATTGCTACGCTAGATCATTGCACATCCCAGTACACCGCCGGAGGCATTCATATAGAGTCATATCTTTGTTCTAGTATCGAGTTGTAAGTAAATAAAAGTGTGATGATCATCATTATTAGAGCATTGCCCCAGTGAGGAAAGGATGATGGAGACTATGATTCCCCCACAAGTCAGGATGAGACTCCGAACGAAAATAATAATAAAAAAAGAGAAAGGCCAAAAAAAGAGAAGGCCCAAAAAATTAATAAAAAAATAAAAAAAAATGAGAGAAAAAGAGAGTAGGGGCACTGTTACTATCCTTTTACCACACTTGTGCTTCAAAGTAGCACCATGTTCTTCATATAGAGAGTCTCTTGAGTTATCACTTTCATATACTAGTGGGAATTTTCATTATAGAACTTGGCTTGTATATTCCGATGATGGGCTTCCTCAAACGCTCGAGGTCTTCATGAGCAAGCAAGTTGGATGCACACCCACTTAGTTTCAATTTGAGCTTTCATACACTTATAGCTCTAATGCATCCGTTGCATGGCAATCCCTACTCACTCACATTGATATCTATTGATGGGCATCTCCATAGCCCGTTGATACGCCTAGTTGATGTCAGACTATCCTCTCCTTTTTGTCTCCTCCACAACCACCATTATATTCCACCTATAGTGCTATGTCCATGGCTCACGCTCATGTATTGCGTGGAAGTTGAAAAGGTTTGAGAACGTCAAAAGTATGAAACAATTTCTTGTCTTGTCATCGGGGTTGTCCATGATGTGAATATTTTGTGTGGTGAAGATGGAGCATAGCCAGACTATATGATTTTGTAGGGATAACTTTCTTTGGCCATGTTATTTTGAAAAGACATGATTGCTTTATTAGTAGGCTTGAAGTATTATTGTTTTTATATCAAATGATAGACTATTGCTTTGAATAACTTGTATCTTAATATTCATGCCATGATTATATATGTGATCAAGATTATGCTAGGTAGCATTCCACATCAAAAATTATCTTTTTTATCATTTACCTACTCGAGGACGAGCAGGAATTAAGCTTGGGGATGCTGATACGTCTCCGTCATATATATTATTTTTGATTGTTCCATGCCAATATTCTACAACTTTCATATACTTTTGGCAACTTTTTATACTATTTTTGGGACTAACATATTGATCCAGTGCCCAGTGTCAGTTCCTGTTTGTTGCATGTTTTTTGTTTCGCAGAATATCCATATCAAACGGAGTCCAAACGGGATAAACTGAAGGAGATTTTTTGGAATATATATGATTTTTGGGAAGAAAAATCCACACAAGGCGATGCCTGAGGGGGCCACGAGGCAGGGGGCGCGCCCCTGACTCTTGTGGCCACCCCGTAAGGCGGTTGGTGCCCTTCTTTCGCTGCAAGAAAGCTAATATCCGGATAGAGATCGTGTTAAAATTTCAGCCCAATCGGAGTTACGGATCTCCGGGAATATAAGAAATGGTGAAAGGGTAGAATCTGAGAACGCAGAAACAGAGAGAGGCAAAGAGACAGATCCAATCTCGGAGGGGCTTTCGCCCCTCCCACGCCATGGAGGCCATGGACCAGAGGGGAAACCCTTCTCCCATCTAGGGAGGAGGTCAAGGAAGAAGAATAAGGAGGGGGGCTCTCCCCCCCTCGCTTCCGGTGGCACCGGAGTGCCACCGGGGACCATCATCATCATCGCAATCTTCACCAACAACTTCACCGCCATCATCACCAACTCTTCCCCCCTCTATGCAGCGGTGTAACCTCTCTCTTACCCGCTGTAATCTCTACTTAAACATGGTGCTCAACGCTATATATTATTTCCCAATGATGTATGGCTATCCTATGATGTTTGAGTAGATCCGTTTTGTCCTATGGGTTATTTGATGATCGTGATTGGTTTGAGTTGCATGTTTTATTATTGGTGTTGTCCTATGGTGCTCTCCGTGTCGCGCAAGCGTGAGGGATCCCTATTGTAGGGTGTTGCAATACGTTCATGATTCGCTTATAGTGGGTTGTGTGAGTGACTGAAACACAAACCCGAGTAAGGGGGTTGTTGCGTATGGGATAAAGAGGACTTGATGCTTTAATGCTATGGTTGGGTTTTACCTTAATGATCTTTAGTAGTTGCGGATGGTTGCTAGAGTTCCAATCATAAGTGCATTTGATCCAAGTAGAGAAAGTATGTTAGCTTATGCCTCTCCCTCATATAAAATTGCAATGATGATTACCGGTCTAGTTATCGATTGCCTAGGGACAAATAACTTTCTCGTAACAAAAAGCTATTTACTAAAATTAACTTAGTTGTGTCTTTATCTAAACAGCCCCTAGCTTTTATTTACTTGCTCTTTATTACCTTGCAAACCTATCCAACAACACCTACAAAGTACTTCTAGTTTCATACTTGTTCTAGGTAAAGCGAACATCAAGCATGCGTAGAGTTGTATCGGTTTTCGATAGAACTTGAGGGAATATTTGTTCTGCCTTTAGCTCCTCGTTGGGTTCGACACTCTTACTTATCGAAAACTGTTGCGATCCCCTATACTTGTGGGTTATCAAGACCTTTTTCTGGCACCGTTGCCGGGGAGCAATAGCGTGGGGTGAATATTCTCATGTGTGCTTGTTTGCATTATCACTAAGTAATTTGTATTTGTTGTTCTTAGTTGTTCTTTATCTTTAGTTATGGATATGGAACACGAAATACCAAAAGAATTAGGTGTACTTGCTGCTCATGGAGATGAGGAACCTCCTAAAACCCTCGATGCTCATTATGTGACAGATATTATGTACTACTTTAATAATCCTGAGAAAACCCCATTCAATTATGTAATGGGAGTAACGTTGGATCAACGTGAATACTTTAGGGATTACCGCTTGACACAAAAAGGGAAACTATTATGGGATCAAATTCATATATTGAATTGGTGTGCTAGGCAACTATGCTTGAGATATAATTATACTTGTTGCTCTAGGATGAAGGCTCCACACCTTCCCTTTTATGCGAATTTAATGATAATAAAACCTTAGCCTCTTATGCTAATGGTATATATGATTACTATGATGTGGAACAAATAGAAGAATTTGTTGCTTTTATGGGTGCTTATGAAATTGAATCTATGTTTAAAGAGTTTAAAGATTTTGATGATTCGGTTTATAGACCTGAAAATTTAGCTATCCTTAAATATTGCTATGAGAATTATGAATACAATTCCGATATTAATGCACTTATTGAGAAAGTCTCCGCTGTCCAAGAAGAGATTAATATTTTGCAGGAATCTATGGGAGAAGAAGTTGATGAAACTGTGAGCTCATTGGATGAAAAAGATGAGGATGAGAGCGAAGAACCAAAGGAGGAAGAGCGGATTGATCACCTGTGCCCACCTTCTAATGAGAGTAACTCTTCAACTCATACATTGTTTAATTCCCCTTCGTACTTACCGAAGGATGAATGCTATGATAATTGCTACGATCCCGTTGATTCTTTTGAAATATCCCTTTTTGATGATGCTTGCTATGCTTGTGGCCAAGATGCCAATATGAATTATGCTTATGGAGATGAACTTGCTATAGTTCCTTACGTTAAACATGAAATTGTTGCTATTGCACCCACGCATGATAGTCCTATTATCTTTTTGAATTCTCCCAACTACACTATATCGGAGAAGTTTGCACTTATTAAGGATTATATTGATGGGTTGCCTTTTACTACTACACATGATGATTTTGATAGATATAATATGCATGTGCTTGCTGCTCCTACTTGCAATTATTATGAGAGAGGAACTATATATCCACCTCTCTATGTTTCCAATACGATAAATTACAAGAAACTATTTATACTATGCATTGGCCTTTACTATGTGTGCAAGAATTGTTCTTTTATGACATGCCGATGCATAGGAAGAGAGTTAGACTTCATCATTACATGATATATGTTGCTTTGTGCTCACTACTAAATTACAAATCATTGCTAATTAAAATTGGCTTTGATATACCTTGGGATCCGGGTGGATTCACTACTTGAGCACTATATGCCTAGCTTAACGGCTTTAAAGAAAGTGCTGCCAGAGAGACAACCCAGAAGTTTAGAGAGTCATTTATTTCTGTTGAGTGCTTTCATATAGTTTAAAAACAACAAAAATAAAGAGGGGAACCCAAAACTTTTTCAAAAAGGAAAGTGAAAGTGAGAAAGACAAGCATTGTTGAAGTGGGAGAGCTCCTTGAACTTTGTTCATGCTCACGACAACTTTGTGAATCTTGATTACAGAAAATTTTCAACAAAAATAATTATCTCCTTGTAAAATTCCATTGTATTATAAAAATAACGTGCCAAGGTTTTCCTTTAGGATGTTTACATTTGCTTGATGGTTTGTACGGTGCAGGACAGAAACTTTGGCTGTAGTGCGCGATTTTACGTTTTTAGATGGAATGACAAATGGTTCTGATTCTTTTTGCACTGACTTTCTATAACAATTTTTTATTTTTCATAATTTTGGCTGAATTTTTCAAGTATCATAAGTATGGTGAATGTTCAGATTATTACAGACTGTTCTGTTTTAGACAGATTCTGTTTTTGATGCATAGTTTGCTCGTTTTGATGAAACTATCAATTCATCTCTGTGGATTAAGCCATGAAAAAGCTATATTACAGTAGACACAATGCAAAAAAAAATGAATTGCTTTGCAACAGTACTTAGAGTAGTGGTTTGCTTTATTATACTAACGGGTCTCACCGAGTTTTCTGTTGAAGTTTTGTGTGGATGAAGTGTTCGATGATCGAGAAGGTCTCGATGTGAGAAGAAGGAAGAGAGGCAAGAGGTCAAGCTTGGGGATGCCCAACTAAACCCAAGTAAATTCAAGGAGACTCAAGCGTCTAAGCTTGGGGATGCCCCGGAAGGCATCCCCTCTTTCTTCAACAAGTATCGGTAAATATTCAAGGAGACTACAGCCAAAGTTTCTGTCCTGCACCGCACAAACCGACAAGCATTGTAAACATCCTAAAGGCAAATCTTGGCACATTATTTTTATAATACAGTGGAATTGTACAAGGGGATAATTATTTTTATTGAAAAGTTTCTGTAATCAAGATTCACAAAGTTTCTGTGAGCATGAACAAAGTTCAAGGCTAGCTCCCACTTCAACAATGTTTGTCTTTCTCACTTTCACTTTTTTTTTGAAAAAGCTTTGGGTTACCCTCTTTATTTTTGTTGTTTTTAAACTATATGAAAGCACTCAACAGAAATAAATGACTCTCTAAAACTCCCGGGTTGTCTCCCTGGCAGCGCTTTCTTTAAAGCCGTTAAGCTAGGCATATAGTGCTCAAGTAGTGAATCCACCCGGATCCCAAGGTATATCAAAGCCAATTTTAATTAGCAATGATTTGGGATTTAGTAGTGAGCACGAAGCAACATATATCAAGCAATGGCGAAGTCTAACTCTCTTTCTATGCATCGGCATGTCATAAAAGAACAATTCATGCACACCTAGTAAAGGCCAATGCATAGTATAAACAGTTTCTTACAATTTTATCGTATTTGAAACATAGAGAGGTGGAGATATAGTTCCTCTCTCATAATAATTGCAAGTAGGAGCAGCAAGCACATGCATATTATATCTATCAAAATCATCATGTGCAACGGTAAAAGGCAACCCATCAATATAATCCTTAATAAGTGCAAACTTCTCCGGTATAGTGTAGTTGGGAGAATTCAAAAAGATAATAGGACTATCATGCGTGGGTGCAATAGCAACAATTTCATGTTTAACGTAAGGAACTATAGCAAGTTCATCTCCATAAGCATAATTCATATTGGCATCTTGGCCACAAGCATAGCAAGCATCATCAAAAAGGGATATTTCAAAAGAATCAACAAGATCATAACAATCATCATAGCAATCATCCTCCGGTAAGCACGAAGAGAAATTAAACAATGTATGAGTTGAAGAGTTACTCTCATTAGAAGGTGGGCACGGGTAGCTAATCCGCTCTTCCTCCTTTTGTTCTTCGCTCTCCTCCTCATCTTTTTCATCCAATGAGCTCATAGTTTCATCAATTTATTCTTCCATAGACTCCTGCAAAATATTAGTATCTTCTTGGACAGCGGAGTAGACCTCGATATATGGTTTAACATAGGCATTAGAAGCATAATTATCATAGCAATATTTAAGTATGGCAAAATTTTCAGATTTGTAAAGAGTAGCATCATACTTTTCAATCAAAGAAACAATTTCGTAAGCACCCTTAAAAGCAACAAATTCTTCAATTTGTTGAACATCATAGTAACTATAAACACCCTTAGCATAAGAGGATACGATTCCATTATCACTAAACAAACATTGGTAGGGAAGGTGTTTCTTAGGGTCTTCAGAACAACAAGTATAATCATATATTTCACATAAATTCCAAGCATAGCATTGCAAACGATGAATTTGATCCAGTAAAGTTTTTCCTTTTTCAGATATTCGGTGTCACACATAACAAGCATGCTCATCTAAAGATTTGCCCTCAACTAAGCTAGTTGGGGTTTCTGCACGAGCACATAGGGATCGAAGATGATCCAAGTAATAAGCTTCAGCAGTGTGATAAATTTTGAGTGGTTCTTCAACCATTGGTTTAGTAGGTACAACTAATTTTTTTGTATTTTGCGTTTCCTACCCATAACTAAAGATAGAAAACAATTAAGAACAGCAAATAAAAATTACTTAGTGATAAAGCAAACAAGCACACACGAGAATATTCACCCCACGCTATTGCTCCCCAGCAACGGCTCCAGAAAAAGGTCTTGATAACCCACAAGTATAGGGGATCAATTGTAGGCTCTTTCGATAAGTAAGAGTGTCGAACCCAACGAGGAGCTAAAGGTAGAACAAATATTCCCTCAAGTTCTATCGACCACCGATACAACTCTACGCACGCTTGACGTTCGCTTTACCTAGAACAAGTATGAAACTAGAAGTACTTTGTAGGTGTTTTTGGG
>NC_053024.1:363179748-363191914 GCF_003073215.2 Triticum urartu
CCCGGGGCACCCATGCAAAGGGTTCGACCCCCTAGCTTCTAGACACCACACAAGGAGAAGAAGCAGGCTAGCCGTGCCCTTCTTCCTCCTCCCACCAAACAGCTCAAGGAGCATTGTGTAGCTACTTGTTCATCTAGTGATCATGCGGAGACCCCGCAGAGCAGCAGTAGGGGTGTTATCTCCACGGAGAGCCCCGAAGCTGGGTAAGATCCGCCGGCGTGCATGTCTTCGCCTTATCCCGTTTCCAGGCACCGGCGATGTCTTACTGGCTCCCACAATGATAAGCCACCCGTTGGCATATGTCGCACCTACCACCCGACATTTGGGCGCCCACCGTGGGGCAGGTGCAACCGTCGTCCCGGAGACCTGTTCTGGACGGGAACCTCTTCCTTCCCCCGCCGAGCGTAGCCAGCCCGGCACGCCGATGGCGGCTTGCCACGACGCGGCTGCAAGGCGTCACCAAGCTGCGCGGCGAGCAGCCCTCGCCGATCTCCTCGACGAAACCCTCATCTCCGACGAGCTCGCCTCCGATGCGGGCACCGACCACTCGCCAACCTTCTCGGCCAGCTCATGTCTCAAGCGACCCCCGCTGCGGACTGGAGTCGGTTGCTCACCGACCCGATGCCTGTGACTCTGACACGGCCTCGTTCGACACCTTCCCCACCAACGTCACGATCTACAACGACCCGCTTCCCCGAGCCGATGGCTGCGACGCTGCCACCGAAGTGATGGTTGTCGGCCACGGCGGCCCGGCCGACGAGAGCGCCCACGACGCCCCGCACGCGGCGGCCCACGACTTGTCCACCCCCCTCCCGGCTAATGCCGACGACGAAGCACTGGAGGCACGCCGCCTCGCCCTCCTCGCAGAGGGCCGGAGGCTGGCTTCCGTAAGACGCCTCACTGAGGCCTACCAGCGCGAAGCTGACCGCGCCGCCTTCGGCACGCCGGCCCCGGGCGGGCCAAGCCGGGCCGGCTTGTCAAGCAACGCGGCGCCGTCATCGCCGACACGCTGGGAGTCGACCGCCCGGTCTATGCCACTCCGCTCGAGAACTTGCGTGCCGCCCAGGCGGCCGTAGACGAGTTGGACGGCTTGGAGGCCGAAGACCTCCCCCACATGACCCGGCGCATCCAGCAACTGATCGATGCCGCGCAGCGGCACGAAGCCGACGCCCGCGGAAGCCCTCCCCGCGCCGAGATCACGGTGCGACGTCCCGACCGCCTACGAGCACACCGCGCGCGGCGCGAGAAAGAGCCGGCTGCCAGCCGCAGCCGGACCCGAATCTCCATCGAGCGAGACGCGGACGGCCATCCCCGAGCCATGGAATGGCGGGGCAACCCGCCTCCGCCTCGACCCCGTGGAGAGAGATATCCCCCGCCGCCAGTGGCGCACCCGACTCTCAGCGGCCGGCTAGCCCCGCGAAGGAGTCGGCGAGAACGACGCCCGCCATCGGATCGACCGCCTGGCGCGATCCCTGGCGTTGGAAGAAGAAGACGATGTCGGCCCGCCTTGTTTCGGCCCCCGCATCCGCGACGAGCCCTTTCCCAAAGGGTTCTTGCTCCCAAGAGACACTCCTAAGTACAACGGCTCCGTGAAGCCAGAAGATTGGTTGATCGACTACTCCACGGCGGTTAGCATAGCCAACGGCAACCGGCACGTTGCCGTGAAGTACGTGCCCCTCATGCTGCAAGGCACGGCGCGGACCTGGCTCAACAGCCTCAAGCCGCGCAGCGTCAACAGCTGGCTAGATTTCACAGAAGCCTTCATCCGCAACTTCACGAGCACCTACAAGCGGGCTCCCAAGCCCAGACAGCTCTCCTTGTGCGTACAAGGCCCCCCGAGTCCACTCGCGATTACCTCACGCGTTGGGCGAGCTCCGCAACTCTTGCGAAGGGGTGCACGAGGTGCAAGCCATAGAATACTTCATAGCCGGATGCCGAGAAGGCACCCTCCTCAAGCACAAGCTCCTCTGCGACGAGCCGACTACCCTCGACGAGCTTCTGGACATAGCGGACAAGTACGCCACCGCCGACTCCTCGATGAAGACCGAGCTTCGGGTAGACGCGTCCGGGAAAGTACTTAACCCGGCGCCCAACGCCGGCTGGGGATTCCGGCCGACGCCCACACTCGAACGACCACAAGCGCAAGGGCCCCGTGTCGCCTCCCGCCAGTCGGCAGGTGGCCACAGTTGAAAACGCGCCGCCTGAAGGGCAACCGGCGCCCCAAGAAGCCCAAGGCGGCAGGCCGGCTTGGCAGCCCGCCTTCTCCTACGAGCAAACTCTCGACGACCCCGTGCAAGTTCCACAGCGGCGCGAAGCCGTCCAACCACACAACCCGGAAGTGCCATTGCTCACCCGAATCTCTAAAGGCGAGGGGCTCGTGCCGCCTCCGCCTGCCGGCCCCGCCGCCTCCGGCCACTTGGCCCACAGTCGGAGCTGTGCACGATGAATTCCCCGACGAGCAAGCAACCTACATCGTCTTTACAAGCCAGCCCGAAGACCGGCGCAGCAAACGCCGAGAGCACCAGGAAGTCAGCGTGGTCGCTGCCAACCCCGCCGGACACATGCATTGGTCAGAAAAGCCCATCAGCTGGAGCCGGGCCGACCATCCAGAGGTGATGCCGTCTCCCGGCTCTTATGCTTGGTCCTGGAAGCCACCCTTGCAACAGACAGACGCGCCGCCCGCTTCTCCCGTGTGTTGATAGACGGCGGGAGCAGCATCAACATCCTGTACCGTGACACCCTGGAGAAGCTAAACGTCAAGACGAAGCAGCTCATGCCTACTCGGACAGTGTTTCATGGCATCGTACCCGGCCTGTCCTGCGCCCCCATTGGCAAGATCAAGATTGATGTACTTTTTGGGGACAAGGAGCATTTCCGCCGGGAAGCGATCTGGTTTGAAGTGGTGGACCTGGAGAGCCCTTACCATGCATTGCTTGGCCGACCTGCCTTGGCCAAATTCATGGCAGTTCCCCACTATGCATACCTCAAGATGAAGATACCAAGCACCAAAGGCGTCATCACCATAGCCGGCGATTACAAGAAGTCCTCTGAGTGCGCAGCAGCCAGCAGCCGGCTGGCCGAGTCCCTTGTGATTGCCGAAGAAAAGAAGATGCTGGACCGAGTCGTGGCCATAGCCGGCAAGCAGTCGGCCGTGTCCCCCGACCCCAAGGAGCATGATGCTCAAGGATCTTTCCAGCCGGCCAAGGAGACGAAGAAGATACCTCTTGACCCCGAGCATCCAGAGAGGTTTGCCGTCATCGGGGCAAACCTGAACAGCAAATAGGAAGGCGAGCTCGCCGATTTCCTCCGTGAGAATCGGGACATCTTTGCATGGTCCCCCAAGGACATGCCGGGTGTTCCGAGGAAATTCGCCGAGCACAAACTACACGTTCGAGAAGACGCAAAGCCAGTCAAACAACCCCTTCGCCGACTGTCGGAGGAGAAACGCAGGATTGTAGGGGAGGAGATAGCCCGGCTTCTGGCAGCCGGCTTTATTATGGAAGTTTTCTTTCCAGAGTGGCTCGCCAACCCGGTCCTCGTGCTAAAGAAGAACAACAAGTGGCGCATGTGCATAGACTACACAAGCCTCAACAAGGCCTGCCCCAAAGATCCCTTTGCCCTGCCAAGGATTGACCAAGTGATAGACTCCACAGCCGGATGCGAGCTGTTGAGCTTCTTGGATGCTTACTCAGGATATCACCAGATAAAGCTGGATCCGGACGACCGCCTGAAGACCGCCTTCATCACGCCATTTGGAGCCTTCTGCTACCTGACTATGACATTCGGCTTGAGAAATGCCGGTGCCACTTTTCAGCGTTGCATGCAGAAGTGCCTCCTCAAGCAACTCGGCAGAAACGCTCACGTTTACGTGGACGACATCGTGGTGAAGACGGAGAAGCGCGGCACCTTGCTGGGAGACCTCAAGGAAACGTTTGAGAACCTGCGCCGATTTCAAATCAAGCTCAACCCCGAGAAATGCGTGTTCGGAGTGCCAGCCGGCCAGCTCCTAGGCTTCCTGGTCTCCGAACGCGGCATCGAATGCAACCCGGTGAAGATCAAGGCCATCGAGAGAATGGCGATCCCCACCAAGCTTCGAGACATTCAAAGTTCACCGGGTGCTTGGCCTCCTTGAACCGCTTCATCAGCCGGCTCGGAGAGAAAGCTCTCCCCCTCTACCGCCTCATGAAGAAGAGCACTCACTTCGAGTGGAACGACCAGGCCGACCAAGCTTTTCACGAGCTGAAGAAGATGCTGGCCACGCCGCCCGTTCTGGCGGCGCCGACTGAGAAAGAGCCCATGCTCCTCTACATCGCCGCAACCAGCCGGGTGGTCAGCACCGTCATCGTAGTCCAACGCCCAGAAGAAGGCCGAGCCCAGCCGGTCCAGAGGCCGGTGTATTATTTGAGCGAGGTGCTGTCGCCTCAAAGCAGAACTACCCGCACTACCAGAAGATGTGTTACGGCGTGTACTTCACCGCCAAGAAGCTGAAGCCCTACTTTCAAGAGCATCCCGTCACGGTCGTATGCACCGCCCCGCTGGCCGAGATCATAGGCAGCCGGGACGCATCCGGCCGGGTGGCGAAATGGGCCATCGAGCTGGCCCCTTACACGATCTTCTACCAGCCCCGCACCGCCATCAAGTCCCAAGCACTGGCCGACTTCCTCGTCGACTGGGCCGAGACCCAGTACCTGCCGCCGGCTCCCGACTCCACCCATTGGCGCATGCACTTCGACGGGTCCAAGATGCGCACCGGCTTGGGAGCCGGCGTCGTCCTTACCTCTCCCAAAGGCGACAAGCTCAGATACACGCTACAGATCCACTTTGCCGCCTCCAACAACGTGGCCGAGTACGAGGCGCTCATACACGGGCTCCGGCTTGCCAAAGAACTTGGCATTCGCCGGATCCTATGTTATGGCGACTCGGACCCTGTGTGGTTCCAGCAATCATCCGGCGATTGGGACGCCAAGGACGCAAATATAGCGAGCTACCGCTTCCTGGTCCAACAACTCAGCGGATACTTTGAAGGATGCGAGTTCCTCCACGTACCATGACGCCGACAATGAGCAGCGATGGCCCTGGCTCGAATAGGCTCTACTCGGCAGCAATTCCAACCGGCCGTCGCTCTACAACTGCCTCTCAAGCCGTCTATCAAGCCGTCTCCAGAATCGACTCCATCTTTCGTGCCGCCTGACCCCGATGCGGCCGGGTCCGGCTCGAAGAACCTAGCAGGCGACCCCAAGACTCCCGCAGCAGGCCCGGGGACTTCGGCAACTGGCTCGGGGACTGCCACACCCGGCTCGGGGACTGCGGTGGCTGGCCCGGGGACTGCACCAGCACAACAGCCGGCGGACGACTCTAGCATTTCACCACCCAGCCCGCCCACCCTGGTGGCAGTAGCCACATTGGCAGTAGAAGAAGTCGCGGCTCCGTCATGGGCTCAGTCCATCCTCAACTTCCTAGTAAACCAAGATCTGCCGGCTGACGAAACAGAAGCAAGACAAGTCCAACGTCGAGCCGGAGCATACACAATCGTCAACAGAGAACTAGTCAAGCGCAGTGTCACTGGAATCCTCCAACGGTGCGTCGAGCAAGAGAAGGGCATTGCAATCCTCAGAGACATTCACCAAGGAGAATGCGGCCACCATGCGGCCTCAAGATCACTTGTCGCCAAAGCCTTCCGCCATGGTTTCTTCTGGCCGACTGCTTTGGATGACGCCAAAGAATTAGTTAAACTATTGCAAGGGTGCCAACTCTTCAGCTCCAAGCAACACATGCCGGCTTCGGCACTCAAGACCATTCCCCTCACTGGCCCTTCGCCGTTTGGGGACTGGACATGGTGGGCCCATTCAAGACGGCGCGCGGCGGCATGACGCATTTGCTCGTCGCCGTGGACAAATTCACCAAGTGGATTGAGGCAAAGCCGATCAAGAAGCTGAATGGGCCGACTGCTGTGACATTCATCGCAGACATAACAACTCGGTACGGCGTGCCACACAGCATCATCACCGACAATGGCACGAATTTTGCCAAAGGAGCCTTGGCACGTTTCTGCGCAGCCCAAGGTATCCGGCTGGACTTAGCATCCGTCGCCCACCCGCAGTCAAACGGCCAGGTCGAGCGAGCCAACGGCCTCATCCTCTCCGGCATCAAGCCCCGACTGGTCGTACCTCTGGAGCGCTCAGCCGGCTGTTGGCTCGATGAGCTGCCGGCTGTCCTCTGGAGTCTGCGCACTACACCAAACAAGTCAACCGGCTTCACCCCTTTCTTCCTTGTGTATGGTGCCGAGGCGGTCATCCCAACTGACATCGAGTTCGACTCGCCTCGAGTAACCATGTACACGGAAGCGGAGGCCAAGGAAGCACGAGAAGACGGCGTCGACCTGCTGGAAGAAAGCCGGCTGTTAGCCCTCAGCCGGTCTGCCATCTACCAGCAGGGTTTGCGCCGCTACCACAGCCGGAAGGTCAGGCCAAGATCTTTCCAAGAGGGCGATCTTGTGCTCCGGCTGATCCAGCGAACAGCCGGCCAGCACAAACTCTCGGCCCCTTGGGAAGGCCCCTTCGTCATCAGCAGAGCTCTAGGCAACGACTCCTACTACCTGATCGACGCACAGAAGCCGAAGGCACGCAAGAGAGACGACTCCGGCAAGGAGTCGGAACGACCATGGAACGCCAACCTCCTTCGAAGATTTTACAGTTGAAATGCAGTATGTATCACGCTAACTTTTGTATTAAGTACAAGACAATAGGCTCCCCCGAGGAGGGCTCGGGGACTGCCATCCCTTATCTATGAATGAAAAGTATCATGCTTATGACCTTGTCATTTCATTTACTTGTTCCGTCCGGCACCGGGTTCGACTAGTCGGCTCGGGGACTGGCCGACTGGAGTTATATTAGAAGTCCTACCCGCAGTCAGACAAGTAGTGTGCCGGCTCCCAAGCCTTCTCTTGCCAAAAGTCGCAGTTCGAAGAACCGGCTGTCCGGCTGGCAAGAGTTAAAGGCAGGAACGGGCGCCCACACGAAAAACGGCTAGGGACTAACGGACTAATATAACAAAAGCCGGTTTTTTCTCCCACCGCCGACTGGCTACCAGAGTAGCCGGCCGGCCGGTTTCCATTCACTTCACTTCAATCCAAGAAAGCTCAAGTACTTGCCTCCCCAAAGAGGGAAGGCGGCAAAGGAAAAGGCCTAAGGATAAAAAGCATACGCGAATGGAAACCAAACATGCACATAACAATATTTACATAAAAGACCTCCGAGAGGCCAGCATTCAACATAGTTTGGATACACCCCCAGTGGGTGGAACTGCGAAAACTTAATGAAGATTGTTCAAAAGACAACAAGCAGGAAAAAAAGACGGCAGGTCAAGCTGGCGGAGCACCGACGAGCCGGGCTGGTTGGCAGAGACGGTTGGCCGGCTGAAGGAGCGGGCGGCGTGCGAACTTCGCTTGGTCACCGCCTCAGGGCGCACTCCACGCGCGTTGCCTGAGGCACGGTCGCCGGTGGTCCACCAGGCCGGCTCGACGTCTTCGCTGTCCTCCTCCTCGTCATCCTCGCCCTCGTCGCTGGAGCGATCTCCCTGCCGGTCCTCGCCCACCGCCGGGTTCAGCCCAACCACTCCTCCGGCTGGGAACACCGTCATCATCGATTTCGGGTGCGAAAACGCTGGATGTCGGTGCACTCGGCGATCGTCGAAGCTTGCTGGGCGATAGCCGGCCTCACCTCCTCCAGCTCCGCGTCGGCCTCCATCCGCCAAGTGTGCAGCTGGTCCAGGCTCAGTCCTGGGTACCAAGCCCGAACGAACTCCAACGCCCGCCCGGCTTCGAGGCGGGCCGCCGACGCCTTCCAAGCCTCGAAACGACCAACTGCGACCTCCAGCCAGTCGGCAGTCCGGCTTGGGGTACGGGGGATCGTCTCGCCGGGCCAGAGGGCGGCCAACACTTGCGCCCCGGCACGTTGGAGCCGGCGAAGCATCCGATGAGCCGGCTGCAACCGCGCCTGGACAGCCAAGAGCTGCTCCTCAAGCGTCCGGTTCGCATCCGGCGCGATGTTGGCCCCCGCCTGACGGCGCGCCTCGCGATGGGCCTCGATGCTTTGGGCGGCGAAGGCGGAGTAGCCGGGGAAGTAGTCTGCACAAAAAATAAGCAGCAGCACAAGTTAAGCCAAAAACCCAGGCGGCAAGGGGCAGGAGAGGAGCGAGGAAGGCGGCTTACCGTCGATCAAGTCCTCGATGCGGCCGAAGCCTTCATCCAGTGCTCGCCGGGTCTCAGCCCAGCTCGCCGCCTCGGTCTCAAACTCTGCCTTCAGGGCGGCCTCGCTATCCTGCGCCTTCTGCAGGGCCGCCTTGTGGCTCTCTCTTGGTCGGCCAGCTTCTTGGCCAGGCGATCACGCTCCTGGACCAAGGCAGCGTACTCGGCATCCTTGGTATGAAGGGCGGCCTTCGCTTCGCCGAGCTCCTTCCTCAAGTCGGCGTTGGCCCCTGAAGACAAAGAAAAAGAAAAACCAATAAGGAAAGAGTCGTCAAGAAAGATCCGACCCGACTGCTCAGCAGTCGGCCCGAATCTCGGGGACTACACCCAGTGGGTGCGCTGACGCGCCCCCACAGGAGACAGACAAGATCGAGTACTTACTTCGGCTGTCGGCCAGGTCGTCGGTCCTCCGGCTCAACTCCCGAGCCTGGGAGTTGAAGGCGGCAGCACGGAGGTTGTGATATTCCTGGAAGTTCAGACAAGAGGCAAAAATAAGGTAGCCGTCAAGAAAGATCCGACCCGACTGCGCAGCAGTCGGCCCGAATCTCGGGGACTACACCCAGTGGGTGCGCTGACGCGCCCCCACGGAAGAAATCAAGAGAGCAAAGCAGCCAAGAATGAAGGACTTACCCGGATGGTGGCTCGCGTCGACAGGAACTCCTGGGTGAACTGTTGCAGCAGGGCGGCCTGAGCTTGCAGCCGGCTCCGGACCCCTTGAGCCGCCACATTCAGCTCGCCAGTCCCCCCGCTGGGAGTCCACTCGGACGTGGCAGTGCTGGCCGCCTCCAGATCTTCCGCCGACTGGCCTGCGCCCGCGACTCGGCGCGACTCCGGCGGAGCGGCGCCTCCCCCTGCGCCGCCCGTCACCGGCTGCACCTCGAGGCCGGCTCTGTCCTCCGGCTCACCCCCGGCCGGCCCCTCTGGCGCCGCTGACGATTGGCCGCCTTGGCCCGCTCCGGTTGGCGCTGCTGGCGGCGCTTCTCCTCGCAAAGGCCACGGGGTCCTCCCCCTCTCCATCAGCGGCGGGTCTTGGACGATCTCCTCCGCCAAGGGCAATGGGGTGTCGGGGGCCACGGCTCGGAGGGGAATGGCGAGCAGCGGAGGCTGGTTGCGCGAACCCTCCACCTCCGTCCGCGGTCGCCGCCTCCGTCTGGGCCTTGGCTGCCGCGTCGGCCTGCTCCCTCGCCGCCTGGGCGGCCGCTTTCTCCGCCGCCTCGCGCTCCTCCCGCGCTTCACGGCGTTCCGCTCTGTGGCCTCCCTGAGGTCGGCTCGGGGGTCCACGCGGCGGGAGCTTGAAGAACCTCCAGTCGGCCCCACTACGGAGCCGCCCGGACCACGCTCAAGGGAAAGCGGTGCCCTGTCCAGCAAGCGGAAGAAGTTAAGAAGAATGCTCGAACAAGAAGAGAATGATGAAGAGCATGCGACAAGGCAATTGACGACTTACGCTGAGACCGCCTGAGGCTGCTTCACCGCCTTGCAGAAGCGGGCCGCTTTCGCAGCCGCCTCGTCTCGCTTGGTCGCCGCGGTGGAGGCTTTGGACTTCTTCGGCCGACTGCCGAAGAGGCCTGAAGCGGCCCGGCGCTTCTGTGCGCCACCGCGGCAGCCGGCGCGATGGACGAGCCCGCGCCCTGATGGTCGGCCGCCGGCTGGCGACGCGGGGCGACTTCGGCTTCAGCATCATCCGGCCAGTCCTCGAAGCTCGCGGTGAGCCTTGAGCCCCCGGGCTCGGCGTCGTCCCCCACGACGGCGTCTTCCATGGCGGCCGCCCCAAGTCCGGATCGTCGACGTCGTCCGCCGTGCGGTCGGGGGCATACTGGCGTTCTATCCCCGCTGTCCCGGTCGTCGGCGGGAGAAGGGGGTTCTGCTAAGAAGGACCGACTGATTAGAAGCCGGCCATCATAAAGCCGGCTACCAATGAAAAGAAGAAAGAAAGGAAAGACTTACCACGGGCGGAGGGTTGGCGCGAGAATACGGCGCCTTGCCGTATCGCCAGTCCTCGGCGAGCTTGCAGTTGGAGATATAGTTTACCATATAGATACCTCCGCATGAGGCATCTCCCTGGTGCTCAGCCGGCTTGGGTCGAAGCGGCCGCTCATCTGGCACATCATGTGGGGCCGGCTTTGGAGAGGAGATATCCGGCGCTCCATGAAGCCGGCCACCATGTCGGCCCCGCTTAGGCCTTCCGACTGGATCATCACCCGAAGCCGGGAGACGGCGGCGTTCCCGGCCTGAGACAGCGACCGGGACCGGAAACTCCATGAAGGCTGCCTCCCAGCCGGCGCGCCGGCTACGTAAGCCAGCAGGTTGACGTGGTCTCCTTGCTCGGCGACGTTCTTCACGTAGAAGTATGATTTCTGCCAGATCTTCACCGACTGGATCAGGGGGATGGGCGGGAACGGGTTGTTCTCGCTCGCCCTCCTAATGGCGATGATGGCCCCGCAGGGGGCAGGCACGCCTGTGATGACGGTGCCGAGTTTGCTCTGGAAGAACTCCCCCCAGAGCTCCAGCGTGGGGAGCAGCCCCAAGAAACCTTCGCAGAGGGAGACGAAGGCCGACAGTAGCATTACCGCATTCGGCGTGAGGTGATGCGGCTGAAGGTTGTAGAACTCGAGGAAGGAGCACAGAAATCTGCTCGCCGGAAGGCCGAAGCCACGCAGGAAGTGCGAGCGGAAGACGAGTCGCTCGCCCTCCTCCGGCGCCGGCGAAATCTCCGTCTTCGGTGCCAGGCGGACCCGCACAAGGTTGGCGTCGGGCAGGCGCCGAGTCTTGCGGAGGAACTCAATGTGGTCCTCATGGACGTTGGAGCCGTCCCACGAGCTTGACAGCGCCATGGGAGCGAGACGATGTGGAGGCGCGGCGGCGCTGAGACGGGAGGCTGCGGCGGCAACGAGAAGAAGAAACGAGGATCGAGAGGGGGCGAGCGAGAGGGAGCGTGCGAACCTCTTCACGCTCCCCTCCTCCCCCTACTTATAGGCTCGCGTGGCGGAGCCGAGGAGGCGCGGCGTGGGGAAACGTGGGGATCGATCGTGCCCACTCCCCCACGTCCCGCGCTTATTGTGCCTTAACGGCAAAATAAAACCGCCGCGGGAAGGCGAGCGGCCCATGTGGGCCACGGAAGATCCGCGCTCGGACCAAGGCCTGCGAGTGGCGGGCCCGGGCCTGCGGCGGCGTCCCATGCACGCGTGCGCTAGCAGGATCTCGCCGCCACGTGGCCGCGGGAGGGCCCGCGGTCAGCGCGCAGGTCGCCCCCTCTCCCGCCTGCAAGGCGCGGAGCTCTTTGAAGTCGGCATACACCCGCAAAGCCGGCTCTTCAGGATGGGAAGCTGACCAAGCTTCTTGTTCCTTTGTCCGCCTCGGAGCTCGATCAGCTTCGGGGACTACTGTCGGAGTAAATAGCCATGGGTAGCCTAGCCGGCTTCCCCTGGCCCTTCTGAAAAAATTACGAGCCCGTCCGGCTCTCAAGAATCCAAGACATGGAGCCGCCTTCCCCATGCTGGCTGCCATCCAGGCCGTCTTTCAGAAGGCGGCCCGACTTTAGCCCTCATGAAGAACACCATGGGAGGGCCGACTTCGGGAAGCCGGCCATGAGAAGGCCGACTCCAAGAAGCCGTCTCCCGTAAAGCGGTCGAGACCGTACCCTCAAAGTTTGCACCCACCTAACAGCGGTGCGACGGGGCATGCTACAGTAAAGCCTGCCACCCCCGAAATCCCGGAGCACGCCTGGCACAGTGCGCCGTACGGAGTAGGCATGACCCGTCCGGCGCGGCACTGTTGCCACGTTGACCCTGATGTCACCCACGACGGGCTGCCAGCGTGGCCCACAGATGGTGGACCCCTTCGGGCAGAGAGACGCCCAAAGGCGGCCACGCCTCCAACCAGTCGGCCCAAGACAGAGCCGGCTCCCGCAGCCGGCTTGCCACC
>NC_053024.1:363192914-363209829 GCF_003073215.2 Triticum urartu
CATCCTTCTCCAAGCTAGGCCCTTCATTTGAAAGCAAAACAAATGTATCCAATTTAGGCAGCATCATAATCTCATGAACATTAGAATCATTACCAAGAAACGAAAGTACCTGGTAATTTAATTGGCGTGCGCGAGCTCTAGTAATTGGTCCAGTATATGTAACAGTAGGGGCTGTGGGTGTAACAATGGTATTGATGTCCTCATCACAAAACACAAAAGTGTGTGAAGTATTTTTGTTCTGGATAACATAAATAGATTATTGAATAGTTTGCATTAGAAATCACCTGACAAATATGCATGTATGCAATATTTTTGGTCGTATCCAAGGTAGTCATGTCCTCATCACAAAGAGCTCATCGTAAATGGTTACGTTGATGCAAGCTTTGACACTGATCCGAACGATTCTAAATCGCAAACCAGATACGTGTTTACATTAAACGGTGGAGCTGTCAGTTGGTGCAGTTCTAAACAAAGCGTTGTGGCGGGATCTACATGTGAAGAGGAGTACATAGCTGCTTCGGAAGCAGCAAACGTAGGAGTCTGGATGAAGGAGTTCATATCCGATCTAGGTGTCATACCTAGTGCATCGGGTCCAATGAAAATCTTTTGTGACAATACTGGTGCAATTGCCTTGGCAAAGCAATCCAGATTTCACAAGAGAACCAAGCACATCAAGAGACGCTTCAATTCCATCTGGGATCTGGTCCAGGTGGGAGACATAGAGATTTGCAAGATACATACGGATCTGAATGTAGTAGACCCATTGACTAAGCCTCTTCCACGAGCAAAACATGATCAGCACCAAAGCTCCATGGGTGTTAGAATCATTACTGTGTAATCTAGATTATTGACTCTAGTGCAAGTGGGAGACTGAAGGAAATATGCCCTAGAGGCAATAATAAAGTTATTATTTTATTTCCCTATATCATGATAAATGTTTATTGTTCATGCTAGAATTGTATTATCCGGAAACATAATACTTGTGCGAATACATAGACAAACTAAACGTCACTAGTATGCCTCTACTTGACTAGCTCGTTAATCAAAGATGGTTATGTTTCCTAACCATAGACATGTGTTGTCATTTGATTAACGGGATCACATTATTAGGAGAATGATGTGATTGACATGACCCATTCCATTAGCTTAGCACCCGATCGTTTAGTATGTTGCTATTGCTTTCTTCATGACTTATACATGTTCCTATGACTATGAGATTATGCAACTCCCGTTTGCCGGAGGAACACTTTGTGTGCTACCAAATGTCACAACGTAACTGGGTGATTATAAAGGATCTCTACAGGTGTCTCCAAAGGTACATGGTTGGTTGGCGTATTTCGATATTAGGATTTGTCACTCCGATTGTCGGAGAGGTATCTTTGGGCCCTCTCGGTAATGCACATCACATAAGCCTTGCAAGCATTGCAACTAATGAGTTAGTTGTGAGATGATGTATTACGAAACGAGTAAAGAGACTTGCCGGTAACGAGATTGAACTAGGTATTGAGATACCGACGATCGAATCTCGGGCAAGTAACATACCAATGACAAAGGGAACAAAGTATGTTGTTATGTGGTCTGACCGATAAAAGATCTTCGTAGAATATGTGGGAGCCAATATGAGCATCTAGGTTCCGCTATTGGTTATTGACCGGAGACATGTCTCGGTCATGTCTACATTGTTCTCGATCCCGTAGGGTCAGCACGCTTAATGTTACGATGACAGTTTCATTATGAGTTTATATATTTTGATGTACCGAAGTTAGTTCGGAGTCCCGGATGTGATCACGGACATGACGAGAAGTCTCGAAATGGTCGAGACATAAAGATTGATATATTGGAAGCCTATGTTTGGACATCGGAAGTGTTCCGGGTGAAATCGGCATTTTACCGGAGTACCGGGAGGTTACCGGAACCCTCAGGTAACCTAATGGGCCTTAATGGGCCTAGTGGAGGAAGAGGAGAGGAGGCCTAGGGGCTGCCGCGCGCCCCCCCCCCCCCCCCAAGTCCGAATTGGACAAGGAGGGGGGGCGATGCCCCCCCTTTCCTTTCTTCCCTCTCTTCCTTCTTCCCCAAGTCCTAATCCAACTAGGGAAAGGGGGGAGTCCTACTCCCGGTAGGAGTAGGACTCCTCCTGCACGCCTCCTCCTATGGCCGGCCGCACCCCCCCTTAGCTCCTTCATATACGGGGGCAGGGGGCACCCCTAGACACACAAGTTGATCTCTAAGATCGTTCTCTTAGTCGTGTGCGGTGCCCCCTTCCACCATAGTCCTCGATAATATTGTAGTGGTGCTTAGGCGAAGCCCTGCGACAGTAGAACATCAAGATCGTCACCACGCCGTCGTGCTGACGGAACTCTTCCCCAACACTTTGCTGGATCGGAGTCCGGGGATCGTCATCGAGCTGAATGTGTGCTAGAACTCGGAGGTGTCGTAGTTTCGGTGCTTGATCGATCGGGCCGTGAAGACGTACGACTACATCACGCTTCCACTTTCGGTCTACGAGGGTACGTAGATCACACTCTCCCCTCTCGTTGCGATGCATCACCATGATCTTGCGTGTGCGTAGGAATTTTTTTGAAATTACCACGTTCCCCAACATGTAGTACTTTGTTTCGATGACTAATGGATTTTTGCAATAAGTATGTGAGTTCTTTATGACTAATGTTGATTCCATGGATTATACGCACTCTCACCCGTCCACAAATGCTAGCCTTTCTAGTACCCTGCAGCTTTCACCGGTGCATTAAATCCACCATTTACCCCTCCTCAAAACAGCCACCATACCTACCTATTATGCCATTTCCATAGCCATTCCGAGATATATTGCCATGCAACTTCCACTATTCTATTTTATTATGACACGCATCATCATTGTCATATTGCTTTGCATGATTGTAAGATAGCTAGCATGATGTTTTGATGTTATTGCTACACTAGATCATTGCACATCCCGGTACACCGCCGGAGGCATTCATATAGAGTCATATTTTTTTCTAAGTATCGAGTTGTAATTCTTGAGTTGTAAGTAAATAAAAATGTGATGATCATCATTATTAGACCATTGTCCCATGTGAGGAAAGGATGATGGAAGCTATGATTCCCTCACAAGTTGGGATCAGTCTCCGGACTTTATAAAAAATAAAAGAGGACAAAGAAGCCCATCAAAAAAATGAGAGAGGGAGAAAAGAGAGAAGGGACAATGTTACTATCCTTTTTCCACACTTGTGCTCCAAAGTAGCACCATGATCTTCATGATAGAGTCTCCTATGTTGTCACTTTAATATACTAGTGGGAATTTTTCATTATATAACTTGGCTTGTATATTCCAATGAAGGGCTTCCTCAAATTGCCCTAGGTCTTCGTGAGCAAGCGAGTTGGATGCACACCCACTTATTTTATTTTTGAGCTTTCATACACTTATAGCTCTAGTGCATCTGTTGCATGGCAATCCCTACTCACTCACATTGATATCTATTGATGGTCATCTCCATAGCATGTTAATACGCCTAGTTGATGTGAGACTATCTGCTTCTTTTTGTCTTCTCCACAACCACCATATTCTATTTCACCTATAGTGCTATATCCATGGCTCACGCTGATGTATTGTGTGAAAGTTGAAAAAGTTTGAGAACATCAAAAGTATGAAACAATTGCTTGGCTTGTCATCGGGATTGTGCATGATGTAATACTTTGTGTGATGAAGATGGAGCATAGCCAGACTGTATGATTTTGTAGGGATAACTTTCTTTGGCCATGTTATTTTGAGAAGACATAATTGCTTTATTAGTATGCTTGAAGCATTATTGTTTTTATGTCAATATTAATCTTTTGTTTTGGATCTTCTGGATCTAAACATTCCTGCCACAATAAAGAAAATTACATGGATAAATATGTTAGGTAGCATTCCACATCAAAAATTATATTTTTATCATTTATCTACTCAAGGACGAGCATGAATTAAGGTTGGGGATGCTTGATATGTCTCCAACGCATCTATAATTTTTGATTGTTCCATGCTATTATATTATCTATTTTGGATGTTTTATATGCATTAATATGCTATTTTATATTATTTCTGGGACTAACTTATTAACCTAGAGCCAGTGCCAGTTTCTGTTTTTCCTTGTTTTTGAGTTTTATAGAAAACGAATACCAAACGAAGTCCAAACAGAATAAAAAAATCATGATGATTTTTCTTGGACCGGAAGACACCCACGAAACTTGGAGATGAAGTCAGAAGAGTCCCGAGGGCACCACAAGCCCTTAGGGCGCACCCTAGGGGGGGAGCCCCTGGCTTGTATGCCCCCTGGGAGTCCACCAACCTCCCTCTCAGCTCTATAAATTCAGAAATATTCCATTATCAACAGAGGTGTCTGAGGGAGTCCTGGATTAGGGGGTCCCCGGGCGTCCAGGTTATGTGACATGGGCCAGACTGATTGGTCGTGAAGATACAAGATAGAAGGCCTTCCCCCGTGTCCGGATGGGACTCTCCTTTGCGTGGATGGCAAGCTTTAACATTTGGATATGAAGTTTCCTTTCTCTGTAAACCGACTCTGTACAACCCTAGGCCCCTCCAGTGTCTATATAAACTGGAGGGTTTAGTCCGTAGAGGCAGTCATAATCATATAGGCTAGACATCTAGGGTTTAGCCATTATGATCTCGAGGTAGATCAACTCTTGTAACCCCTATACTCATCAATGTCAATTAAGCAGGAAGTAGGGTATTACCTCCATTAAGAGGGTCCATACCCGGGTAAACATCATGTCCCTTGTCTCCTGTTACCTTCGATCCTCAGACGCATAGTTCGGGACCCCCTACCTGAGATTAGCCGGGTTTGACACCGACATTGGTGCTTTCATTGAGAGTTCCACTATGCCGTCAACAGAAGGCTCGATGGCTCGTTCGATCATCTACAATGATGCCGTCTCCGGGGAAGTTTACCTCCCCAGCCAGATTTTTGTATTCGGGGCTCCGTTCTGCGTGCCAACTCGATTGGTCACCTTGAACAGATCGACAGCTACGCCCCTGGTCATCAGATCAGTTTCGGGAACCTAAACTATGTCATCGATATTCGAGGAGACTTGATCTTCAAAGGGTTCGCGGCCTCGACCATCGCTCTGTCCTTAGATCCGGAGCAAACCATCAGGTCCGAAGATGGGAGTGTGGATCCCACCGGACTCTTCGTTGAAAACTGCATTATCGAGGATCCGGAGGTGATCGTGTCCACGGCGAACTCGGAATCAGTCCATGTTCCCCTATCATTGAATGGCCAGAGTCGCCCCCGGACTCCAGATCCGAACTCTCGAAGTCCGTGCCAAGTAGGCAGGGCCAGGAGGCTATCACCAGCCAGCCCCGCGGACTCTCGCTTCCATGTCAAAACCTCGCTCTTAAACGAGGCCCTGGACTTAATGCAATCCCTCTCTATTACAGAGGAATCACTTCCGAACTACGCCCTGCCTGGACTAGGGGTTGAGAGCAGGGAATTTTACGTCCCGTCCACCACCCACTTCATAGCCACTGTCGAACACTTAACCGACATGCTGGATTACGCCTCCAAAGATATCGATGACATGGACGACGATGCCGGAGACGAACAAGACCCACCGATTACCGGACGTTCGACAGCCACCTCCACATACGACGTGTACATGGTGGACACACCCAAAGAGGATGAAGATACAAACAGGAAAGATCCGGTGGAGGAGAAACCTGATGAGGCACAACCGAAACATCGACGCCAGCGACGCCGCTCAAAATCGTGTCGTGGCAAAGATAGTAATACCGGCACCGGAGACGATAACACTCCGGAGGGTGCCGAAGAGCCCGAAGCCTGCTACCTCTTGAGCATGCGTTGGTTTTCCCTTGAAGAGGAAAGGGTGATGCAGCAAAGTAGCATAAGTATTTCCCTCAGTTTTTGAGAACCAAGGTATCAATCCAGTAGGAGATAACACGCAAGTCACCTAGTACCTGCACAAACAATCAAGAACCTCACAACCAACGCGATAAAGGGGTTGTCAATCCCTTCACGGACACTTGCGAAAGTGAGATCTGATAAAGATAGTAAGATAAATATTTTCGGTATTTTTGTTGTATAGATTGGAAAGTAAAGATTGCAAAATAGTAAACGAGATGCGATGTAAATAAAAAGAGATGCAATATAATAAGAAAGAGACCCGGGGGCCATATGTTTCACTAGTGGCTTCTCTCATGATAGCATGTATTACAGTGGTTAAAAAATACTGCCGAGCAATTGATTGAGGAGCGCATAGTTATGAGAATATCTAGGCAATGATTATGAATATAGGCATCACATCCGTGTTACGTAGACCAAAACGATTCTGCATCTACTACTACTACTCCACACATCGACCGCTATCTACAATGCATCTAGAGTATTAAGTTCATAAGAATCGAGTAACATTTTAAGTAAGATGACATGATGTAGAGGGATAAACTCAAGCAATATGATATAAACCCCATCTTTTTATCCTCAATGGAAACAATACAATACGTGCCTTGCTGCCCCTACTGTCACTGGGAAAGGACACCACAAGATTGAACACAAAGCTAAGCACTTCTCCCATTGCAAGAAAGATCAATCTAGTAGGCCAAACTAAACTGATAATTTGAATAGACTTGCAAAGATATCAAATCATGCACATAAAAATTCAGAGAGGAACCAAATATTATTCATAGATAAACTTGATCATAAATCCACAATTCACCGGATCTCGGGAAACACACCGCAAAAAAGTATTACATCGAATAGATCTCCAAGAACATCAAGGAGAACTTTGTATTGAGAACCAAAGCGAGAGAAGAAGACATCTAGCTAATAACTATGGACCCAAAGGTCTGTGGTAAACTACTCACACATCATTGGAGAGGCTATGGTGTTGATGTATAAGCCCTCCGTGATCGAATCCCCCTCCGGCAGATCACCGAAAAAGGCCCCAGATGGGATCTCACGGGTACAAAAGGTTGCGATGGTGCAAAAGTGGTTTCATGGCTCCCCTGATGTTTTTAGGGTATAAGAGTATATATAGGCGAAAGAAGTACGTCGGTGGAGCTCTGTGGGGCCCACGAGGGTGGGGGCGCGCCTCCCCCCTGGGCGCGCCCTCCTATCTCGTGGCCGCCTCGCGGACTTCCAGACTTCCACTCCAAGTCTCCTGGTTTTCGTTTGTTCCAAGAAAGATCCTCGTGAACGTTTCATTTCGTTTGGATTCCGTTTGATATTCCTTTTCCACGAAACACTGAAATAGGCAAAAAAAAATTGGCACTCGGCCTTCGATTAATAGGTTAGTCCCAAAAATAATATAAAGTAGCATATTAAAGCCCATTAAACATGCAAAACAGATAATATAATAGCATGGAACAATCAAAAATTATAGATATGTTGGAGACGTATCAAGCATCCCCAAGCTTAATTCCTGCTCATCCTCGAGTAGGTAAATGATAAAAACAAATTTTTTGATGTGGAATGCTACCTAACATAATTTCAATGCAATCTTCTTTATTGTGGCATGAATATTCAGATCCGAACGATTCAAGACAAAAGTTTAATGTTGACATAAAAATAATAATACTTCAAGCATACTAACCAAGCAATTATGTCTTCTCAAAATAACATAGCCAAAGAAAGCTCATCCCTACAAAATCATATAGTTTGGCCATGCTTCATTTCCAAATCAATAGATATCAATGTGAGTGAGTAGTGATTGCCATGCAACGGATGCACTAGAGCTATAAGTGTATGAAAGCTCAACAAAAGTAACTAAGTGGATGTGCATCCAACTTGCTTGCTCATGAAGACCTAGGGCAATTTGAGGAAGCCCATCATTGGAATATACAAGCCAAGTTCTATAATGAAAAATTCCCACTAGTATATGAAAGTGACAACATAAGATACTCTCTATCATGAAGATCATGGTGCTACTTTGAAGCACAAGTGTGGAGAAAGGATAGTAACATTGCCCCTTCTCTCTTTTTCTGTCATTTTTTGGGCCTTTTTTATGGCCTCTTTTTTTCGTCCGGAGTCTCGCCCTGACTTGTGGGGGAATCATAGTCTCCATCATCGTTTCCTCACATGGGACAATGCTCTAATAATGAAGATCATCACACTTTTATTAACTTACAACTCAAGAATTACAACTTGATACTTAGAAAAAAATATGACTCTATGTGAATGCCTCTGGCGGTGTACTGGGATGTGCAATGAATCAAGAGTGACATGTATAAAAAATTATGATTGGTGGCCATGCCACAAATACGATGTCAACTACATGATCATGCAAAGCAATATGACTATGATGAAGCGTCTCATAATAAACAGAACGGTGGAAAGTTGCATGGCAATATATCTCGGAATGGCTATGGAAATGCCATAATAGGTAGGTATGGTGGCTGTTTTGAGGAAGGTAAATGATGGGTTTATGGTACCGGCGAAAGTTGCATGACACAAGAGAGGGTAGCAATGGTGGAAGGGTGAGAGTGCGTATAATCCATGGGCTCAACATTAGTCATAAAGAACTCAATTACTTATTGCCAAAATCTACAAGTCATCCAAGCCAAGCACTATGCGCATGCTCCTAGGGGGATAGATTGGTAGGAAAAGACCATCGCTCGCCCCCGCCCGCCACTCATAAGGAAGGCAATCAAAGAACACCTCATGCTCCAAATTTTTCACACAACGGTTATGATACGTGCATGCTACGGGACTTGCAAACCTCAACACAAGTATTTCTCAATTTCACAATTACACAACTAGCACAACTCTAATATCACCATCTTTATATCTCAAAACAATTATCAAGTATCAAAC
Source organism: Triticum urartu (assembly GCF_003073215.2). Lineage (NCBI taxonomy): Eukaryota > Viridiplantae > Streptophyta > Magnoliopsida > Poales > Poaceae > Triticum > Triticum urartu. Next base: position 363,201,740 of record NC_053024.1, read on the forward strand.
TTCTCATAGTTTTAAATGCACTCTATATGAAACTTTTTATTATACCCATCTTGGATGCCCATCATATTAGGACTAATTTTATAATCAAAGAAAATTACCATGTTGTTCTAAAAGACTCTCAAAATAATATAAGTGAAGCATGAGAGATCAATAATTACTATAAATAAAACCACCACCGTGCTCTAAAAGGATATAAGTGAAGCACTAGAGAAAAATTATCTAGCTCAAAAGATATAAGTGAAGCACATAGAGTATTCTAATAAATTCCGATTCATGTGTGTCTCTCCCAAAAAGTGTGTACATCAATGATGATTGTGGTAAACTAAAAAGCAAAGACTCAAATCATACAAGATGCTCCAAGAAAAACACATATCATTTGGTGAATAAAAATATAGCCTCAAGTAAAGTTACCGATAGACGAAGATGAAAGAAGGGATGCCTTCCGGGGCATCCCCAAGCTTAGGCTTTTGGTTGTCCTTCAATTTTACCTTGGGGTTCCTTGGGCATCCCCAAGCTTAGGCTCTTGCCACTCCTTGTTCCAAAATCCATCAAATCTTTTGCCCAAAAACTTGAAAACTTCACAACACAAAACTTAACAGAAAACCTCATGAGCTCGTCTAGTATAAGAAAACAAACCACCACTTTAATGTACTGTAATTAACTCATTCTTTATTTATAGTAGTGTTAAACCTAATTTATTCCAACTTCTCTATGATTCATACCCCCCCCCCCCCCGATACTAGCCATAGATTCATCAAAATAAGTAAACAACACACGAAAAACAGAATCTGTCAAAACAGACCAGTCTGTAGCAATCTGGAGGTTTCGAATACTTCTGTAACTCCAAAAATTCTGAAAAATTAGGAAGACCTAAATAATTTGTATATTGATCTACATCAGTTGGAATTAGTATTTTATCGCTCTCTGGTAAAAAATTAAAATTATTTTAGTGAGCGCATAGTTTCTGTTTTTTCCAGCAAGATCAAATAACAATCACCCAAGAAGATCATAAAGGCTTTACTTGGCACAAACACTAATTAAAACATAAAAAACACAATCATAACAGAGGCTAGATAAATAATTTATTACTAAACAGGAACAAAAAGTAAAGAACAAAAATAAAATTGGGTTGCCTCCCAACAAGCGCTATCGTTTCCCGCCCCTAGCTAGGCATAAAAGCAAGAATAGATCTAGATATTGTCATCTTTGGTATTTATATTTTTAATGGAGTTATGCTCGGATCCGGGAGGTTCCTTACGTTTCCCTTCATGCTCGGAGATTTTTTAGATCTAAAGCATCCAACTGCTTATTGCAAAGAGTGATCAACGTATTCATACGGTGAAGGTTTCGGCCAACATTTTTAAGAGGCTCAATAGATTTTTGCAATTCGCATAATTTCTCTAAAATGTGTGTTCCTTCTTGAGTAAGATGTAGTTCCTTTCGTGGGGGAAGTACTCCTACTATTCCCTCTATAATCTCATAAGCAATATTGGGATCAATTTCAATAAAGTTCCCTTTAGCGGCAAAATCCAAGAGTTGTCTATTGGATATGGATAGCCCAACATAAAAATTTCGAAGTAAAATCTTGAAATCTCCCTCTATAGTGCAACTATGATAGGATTCTATCATCCTATACAAAGCATCTTTTAGGTTTTCTCCTTGTCTTTTTTTGAAGTGAACAACTTCAAAATCGGGAGACAAAGGAGGGAAGAAAGGGCTAGCCATGACGGCGAAACAAACGATCTAACACACGGACACACAAGAGGCAAGCGAAAAGAGACGAACGAAAAAGGGGCGAATAAAACGGCAAAGGTCAAGTGGGGGAGAGGAAACGAGAGGCAAATGACAAATAATGTAATGCTAGGGAGAAGAGTTTATGATGGGTACTTGGTATGTCTTGACTTTAGCATAGATCTCCCCGGCAACGGCGCCAGAAATCCTTCTTGCTACCTCTTGAGCATGCGTTGGTTTTCCCTTGAAGAGGAAAGGGTGATGCAGCAAAGTAGCGTAAGTATTTCCCTCAGTTTTTGAGAACCAAGATATCAATCCAGTAGGAGATAACATGCAAGTCACCTAGTACCTGCACAAACAATCCAGAACCTCGCAACCAACGCAATAAAGGGGTTGTCAATCCCTTCACGGACACTTGCGAAAGTGAGATCTGATAAAGACAGTAAGATAAATATTTTTGGTATTTTTGTTGTATAGATTGGAAAGTAAAGATTCCAAAATAGTAAACGAGATGCGACGTAAATAAAAAGAGATGCAATATAATAAGAAAGAGACCCGAGGGCCATATGTTTCACTAGTGGCTTCTCTCATGATAGCATGTATTACAGTGGGTGAACAAATTACTGCCGAGTAATTGATAGAAGAGCGCATAGTTATGAGAATATCTAGGCAATGATTATGAATATAGGCATCACGTCCGTGTTAAGTAGACCGAAACGATTCTGCATCTACTACTACTACTCCACACATCGACCGCTATCCAGCATGCATCTAGAGTATTAAGTTCATAAGAACAGAGTAACGCTTTAAGCAAGATGACATGATGTAGAGGGATAAACTCAAGCAATATGGTATAAACCCCATCTTTTTATCCTCGATGGAAACAATACAATACGTGCCTTGCTGCCCCTACTGTCACTGGGAAAGGACACCGCAAGATTGAACCCAAAGCTAAACACTTCTCCCATTGCAAGAAAAATCAATCTAGTAGGCCAAACTGAACCGATAATTCGAAGAGACTTGCAAAGATATCAAATCACGCATATAAGAATTCAGAGAAGAACCAAATATGATTCATAGATAAACTTGATCATAAATCCACAATTCATCGGATCTCGGCAAACACACTGCAAAAAAGTATTACATCGAATAGATCTCCAAGAATATTGAGGAGAACTTTGTATTGAGAACCAAAGAGAGAGAAGAAGCCATCTAGCTAATAACTATGGACCTGAAGGTCTGTGGTAAACTACTCACACATCATCGGAGAGGCTATGGTGTTGATGTAGAAGCCCTCTGTGATCGAATCCCCCTTCGGCAGATCGCCGGAAAAGGCCCAGATGGGATCTCACAGGTACCGAAGGTTGCGGCAGTGGAAAAGTGGTTTCGTGGCTCCCCTTGATGTTTTTAGGTCATAAGAGTATATATACGCGAAAGAAGTACGTCGGTGGAGCTCCATGGGGCCCACGAGGGTGGGGGCGCGCTCTCCTATCTCGTGGCGGCGTCGCAGACTTCCAGAATTCCACTCCAAGTCTCCTGGTTTGTGTTTGTTCCAAGAAAGATCCTCGCGAAGGTTTCATTCCGTTTGGATTCCGTTTGATATTCCTTTTCTACGAAACACTGAAATAAGCAAAAACAAAAACAGAAACTGGCACTGGGCCTCCAGTTAATAGGTTAGTCCCAAAAATAATATAAAATAGCATATTAAAGCCCATTAAACATCCAAAACAGGTAATATAATAGCATGGATTTATCAAAAAAAAATAGATACGTTGGAGACGTATCAAAGCCCCCGTCGATCCCACATCCGAACAAGACGATGTGGGAGAGGGGCAAGTCAACCCCGATGATCCGGCCGAGAACGGGGACTCGGAAGATAGTAATTATCTACCGCTCTCCGAAGACGATGTGAGGCTCGGCGACGAAGACTTCAGCGTGCCAGAGGAACCACTCGAGCAGGAGCGCTTTAAGCGCCAGCTAATCGCCATTGCGAGAAGTCTAAAAAAGCAGCAGCAGCGGCTCCAAGCCGAATAGGATACACTCAATGACAGATGGACCCAAGTCCTAGCCGCCGAAGAGTACGGCCTTCAACGCCCACCAAAGAGTTATCTGAAGCGTCGGCTACTACCACAATTTGACGATGAAGCCCTTGAGCCCATACCATCAAGACATGACCGTGCCGATGAACCAGACCAGCCACCATGCAGGCAAGATAAAGCGGCAACCTACGCCAAACACCAACCCGCACCACCTCGCCATAGAGATAGAGAGACAGCGGCTCCAGGATACACCTACAACCTTCGGTAGGACCTGGACAATAGAGCAGGCCAAGCCAGATCAATCTATGGATCGAGGGGGCAAGCTTCAACGCGCGAAGATGGCCATCAGGCCTGGCGTGGAAGGCACAACCTCGCTTGGGCCGAAAACCGCATACAGAATTCATCCGAACTGCGTCGCGACGACGCCCGATACAGAGGCACTGCACACCCCCTATGCTTCACTGATGAGGTAATGGAGCACCAGTTCCCAGGAGGGTTTAAACCCATGAACATTGAATCATACGATGGAAAGACAGATCCCGCAGTATGGATCGAAGATTTTCTTCTCCATATCCACATGGCCGGCGGTGATGTTCTCCACGTCATCAAGTACCTCCCGCTAAAATAAAAGGGACCTGCTCGGCACTGGTTAAACAGCCTCCTAGAAAACTCTATTGGTAGCTGGGAAGACTTGGAAGATGCTTTTAGAGATAACTTTTGCGTGGCTCGCCCGACACCTCGGCCAAGAAAAGATAAAGTCTATGGCAGCCCTCACCGCACTCTTGACCCACTTTTGCGTGGGAGAAGACAGCTGGCTTGCTCGTAGAAGCGACAGCACCAGCAACCCTGGAACCTCTGAGGCCAGAGATGGAAACGGTAAGCCACGATGCAACAAGCACAAGCGTCAAAGCAAAAAATGAGGATACCGAAGACACGACTGTCAATGCCGGATTCAGTGGCTCTAAACCTGGTCAGCGGAAGAAGCCATTTAAAGGAAACAAGGATGGTCCATCCAGTCTGGATCGAATACTAGACCGGCCTTGCCAGATTCATGGCACCCCCGACAAGCCTGCCAATCATACCAACAAAAATTATTGGGTCTTTAAACAGGCCGGTAAGCTAAACACTGGGCATAAGGGGAAAGGGCCACCTAGCGAGGACCACGATGAAGAACCTCGCCCACCGAACACAGGGTGAAAAAAGAAATTTCCCTCCGAAGTCAAAACGGTGAATATGATCTACGTCACTCACATCCCCAAGCGGGAGCGCAAGCGCGCATTAAGGGACGTCTACGCCAGAGAGCCAGTCACCCCAAAATTCAACCCCTGGTTAGCCTGTCCGATCACTTTTGATCGCAGAGATCATCCAACCAGTATCCGTCATGGAGGTTTGCTAGCATTGGTCCTCGATCCAATTATCAACGGATTCCATCTCAACCGAGTCCTTATGGACAGCGGTAGCCGCCTTAACCTACTTTATCGGGACATTGTCCGCAAAATGGGCATTGATCTGTCAAGAATCAAGCCCACCAAAACCACCTTCAAAGGAGTGATACCTGGCGTAGAGACCTGTTGCACATGGTCCATAACGCTGGAGGTAGTCTTCGGCTCACCGGATAATTTCCAAAGCAAATACTTGATCTTCGATATCGTCCCTTTCTGCCGTGGCTATCATGCACTTCTCGGAAGAACTGCATTCGCCGCTTCAATGTGGTCCCGCTCTATGCTTATCTAAAGCTCAAGATGCCTGGACCATGCGGTGTTATAACAGTCAATGGAAACATGGAGCGCTCCCTCCGTACTAAGGAGCACACTGTGGCCCTCCCAACTGAAATACAGTGTAGCCATATCAAGCCGAATACTACATCGGCAGTCTAGCCACCGGGTACTGTCAAACGAGTCTGGTCTATCCGGCAGAATGACAGTCCGGCTCATCAAGAGCTAGATTAGCAATTCAGCCTCCATCACAGCCCCAACTAGATTGTGGCATATGTACCGCGTGTACATAACTACGCACTAAAGATACCATGGGCAAGAACGGAGGCATATTAAAGTCCACAATACGGCTCGATCCTACCTGGACCCTCATATTCTTCCTTTCTTTTTACTATTTTTATTTTTCCAGGTTCTTTACAACCCACATCACCTTTTGATGATACCAAGGGCCCTTTTCCAGGCCCCTTAAGTGTACTCGATCGTCCACCCTCTCAATGGATCACACATCAGGGCAAAGAGCAGCGTAGACGTGCGGTAGAGTGTCCAAAGGATCTTCAAGATCATCTTCCTCTTTTTAGGACTTGTATACAACTTTCCCTTATTCTCGGCATGTAAAATAGGCTCGAGGCCTATGGCATCCTCCATAAAAATACGTCTTGACGTATCAATCAGACTATAATGGAAACAATTTTTCGCCCAACCTATTCGGTCTTGGCTCATCTTCTAATCGGTATTCCCTATTTTCGTCCGATTGTCATATACACCTCGACACGACTTAAATCGCCAGGGGCTCTACCCAGCTAAAACATGTTTTTCAAAAAAGAAGTGCGAACACTTTTATAGTACACTTCGGCATCCCGAATATAGCATTATATGCATTGGCTCCAAATCATGTCTTTGGTCAATAGTTGGGTTGCCCGACTCTTGTGGTTACTACCTTACGTTCTGCCAGTTCAGCTAGGGTAGTAAAGGGAGAACTACTACGATTGTGTTTCCGGCTCGTCCGGTCAAACACCTCATTAGAGAAAGCCTAAAACTGACTATCATGATGCCGTGAGAGATGGTCAGCTATTCCGTGACTTAATATAAATCTTTTGCGATTTTTTATGTATTATACGAAGGACCGGCTTCGGCTCGGTCGTGTGCTTAAGGCAACCCAGTTCGGACAGCCGCACGCGCACCAGGGGCTAGTACTTAACCCCCCGTCAAACTCCTATGGCTAAGTGAAGGTACTAAAGCCGCATAGTCTGATTGCCTGGTTCGCTACGTAAATCACCTCCTTCAAGGACCAAGATGTTGGGTCAAGAGTGATTACACATTATTCTGAAACACCCCCATAGTTTCTACATGGGGGCTGAAACCGACGACAGGCAAACTTTTAGATACAACAAACGCCCGCACAGGAGGAAAATAATCTGAGATAAAAACAAGCAAACATATTATACAAAAGTCTTGTTGCATAATACAAAGTTCGGGTAGCCCGGATACATTTATTCAAAAATAATATCCTTCGAACACTGGCCCTCTACAATGCGGTACCCTTCCAGGACTTCATCAAAATACCGCTCCAGCGTGCGGTGCTCCTTGCCCGCGGGTGGTCCCTCGGTCACAAGCTTGGGGGTATTCATCTTCGCCCACTGCACCTTGACACGGGCAAAGGCCATCCGGGCACCTTCGATATAGACCGACCGCTTTATGGCGTCAAGCCGGGGGCAGGCATTGATTAGCCGCTTCACGAGTCTAAAGTAGCTGCTGGGTATGGGCTCGGCTGGCCAATGACGGACTATAACATATGATAGAGGTGGGGGTCCCGATCTTTCAATGAGATGATAACTATCGATTTGGTGGAGTCAACTTTGACGATCCGACTACAAACATGCACGACGTTGCGCCTTAGCAATCGCTAAACCAATCTCCTGAGGTTACTGACGATGCTGGAAGCACGGTCAGCCCGACCACGAAGGTCTATTCCTGCAAGCAATCGAAGAACCAGCAAGGATATGATAAAGCAATCTGAATATTGCAAATATATATGAAGTATTGATAATGGTGGGGATCCGTAAGCGGTCTTGGTCTGGTTGTTGGACACAAACGAAGTACACGAAGTTGCAATGGCTAAATTTTAACTAAACAAATCCCAAGGAAAAAGCTACTAGATGGATCTACTTATATAGGAGCAAGGGGTGGCGGCCAAGGAGGTGGGAGGACGTCCCAAGGCAGCCTAAAACTAACCCTAGGTCGTACAAGGCTCATGGGCCCAAGTGGAGGTGATGCAACATCAGATTGTTTCGTCGATATCTCAATGCTCCGGGTGAATTTGAAGGTGAATCCAATTGTGTTGAAAAGAGCACGAAATATAGTTTCTAACAAAAGAAGAATCACCCAATTCGGAGTCCGTATGAAAAAGTTATTGGCGTTTTGAGTCAGGTATGTCTGTGCAGTCCGAATCTGAATCCAGAACATGAGAGACTTGGACTCTATCTTCTCTTGGGCCAAAAGTGACATGAGAGAACTTTTTGAACAACAAGTAAACATCTCTTTTTGCCTTATCTTCATATGCGGATTGTACAAATGTCCCATACACATGCGATTAGACAAAACACAA
>NC_053024.1:363210829-363223957 GCF_003073215.2 Triticum urartu
AGTATCAAAAAAATGCAGATACGAGTGATTTGTTGCGAGCTAAGAAGCCTGCCACAGATTCAGCATTCCAGTCGTCTGGTGAAACGAAGCCGATTCGTATTCATCCAACGGATCCCAATGCTGCTCCGACTCACATTTCAACAACACTCGACTCCAAATAGGAAGAAGCGCTCATCCAGCTCCTCCGTGAGAACTGGGACATCTTTGCATGGAAACCTTCTGACTTGCCAGGTGTTCCCAGGGGACTGGCTGAGCATCGTTTACGAGTCGACCCAAAGGTGAAACCAGTCAAAGAACATCTTCAAAGGTCCGCCATATAGAAGAGGAAGGCAATCGGTGAAGAAGTGGCTCGGCTTTTGGCAGCTGAGTTTATCCGAGAGATTTACCACTCTGAGTGGTTAGCTAATGTTGTGATGGCCCCGAAGAAGGACGACTCACTTCACATGTGCATTGACTTCAAACATATTAATCGGGCCTGCCCGAAAGATCACTTTCCTCTCCCTCGCATTGACCAAATAGTTGATTCGACTGCGGGGTGCGAGCGTTTGTCCTTTTTGGACGCTTATTCCGGGTATCATCAGATCCGTCTGTATGGACCCGATGAGATAAAAACAGCTTCCATAACCCGATTTGGGTGCTTCTGTTATGTTACTATGCCATTCGGTTTGAAGAACGCTGGAGCCACATTCATGCAGATGATTCAGAAGTGCTTGCCCACTCAGATCAGTCGGAACGTGGAAGCATACATGGATGACATTGTGGTCAAGTCACGAAAAGGTTCCGACCTACTGGTTGACCTTGCTGAAACCTTTGCCATGATATCAAGCTTAATCCATCAAAGTGCATGTTTGGAGTTCCAGGCGGAAAATTACTTGGTTTTCTCGTTTCCGAATGAGGGATCGATGCTAACCCAGAGAAAGTGGGTGCCATACACCGGATGAGATGCCCTGTGCGTGTGCATGATGTCCAGAAGCTTACTGGTTGTTTGGCCGCCCTAAGTCGATTCATTTCTTGCCTCGGTGAAAAGGCACTGCCTCTTTACCGACTGATGAAGAAGTCAGATAAGTTCGAGTGGACACCTGAAGCTGATGCAGCATTTGCAGAGCTTAAAGCCCTGCTTTCCACCCAGTCGGTGCTTGCTGCTGCAATCAGCAAAGAGCCTTTACTGCTTTACATTGAAGCCACTGGACAAGTCGTTAGTACAGTACTTACGGTCGAGCGGGAAGAAGAAGGAAAAGCCTACAAAGTTCAGTGCCCAGTATACTATGTCTTTGAAGTTTTGACTCCATCAAAGCAAAGATATCCACATTATCAGAAGCTTGTTTATGGGATTTATATGACCACGAAGAAGGCTGCACATTACTTCTCTGATTACTCCATTACTGTCGTCAGCGACGCTCCATTATCAGAGATACTGAACAACAGAGATGCAACTGGTCGAGTGGCAAAGTGGGTGATTGAACTCCTTCCCTTAGATATCAAGTTCGAGGCAAAGAAAGCTATCAAGTCTCAAGCAATAGTAGATTTCCTCGCCGAGTGGATTGAACAACAACTGCCGACTCAAGTTCACTCGGAGCACTGGACCATGTTCTTTGATGGTTCCAAGATGCTGAATGGTTCTGGTGCTGGGGTGGTACTGGTATCCCCCTGAGGAGACAAGCTCAGATATGTTCTCCAGATTCACTTTGATTCCTCCAATAACGAAGCAGAATATGAAGCACTCTTGTATGGGTGCGTATGGCCATCTCACTCGGCGTCCGTCGCCTCATGGTCTATGGCGACTCAGATTTGGTAGTCAATCAAGTGATGAAGGAGTGGGACGTCAAAAGCCCAGCCATGACTGGTTACTGCAACGCGGTGAGGAAGTTGGAAAAGAAGTTTGAGGGGTTAGAGCTCCATCATGTACCCCAACTGAAAAATCAAGCAGGAGATGATTTAGCAAAGATAGGCTCCAAGAGAGAAGCTATTCCTAGTAATGTGTTCCTGGAGCATATTCATGCACCTTCAGTTCAAGAAGATCCCTTCACTGAAGAGCCCCCGCAGCCTAAGAGTGCCATAGATCCGATTGAAGTCGAGGTCCCAGCCGTGGTCGACTTGATCATGGAGGTGTTGGTCATCACTCCCGACTGGACAGTGCCATACATTGCATATATCCTTAGGAAAGAGCTCCCAGAGGATGAAGAAGAGGCTCGATAGATCGTCCATCGATCCAAGGCCTTTACTGTAATAAGAGGACAACTGTTTAGAGAAAGTGCAACTGGGGTCAGCTAGAAATGCATAACACCAGAAGAAGGCCGAGTGATCCTCCACGACATCCATTCGGGGACCTGTGGTCACCATGCGTCCTCTCGGACCATTGTGGCTAAAGCATACCGAGCTGGATTTTATTGGCCACGAGCAAATGAAATGGCGAAAGATATAGTCGACAGATGTGAAGGCTGCCAGTTCTACTCCAATATGTCGCACAAACCTGCATCAGCCTTGAAGACCATTCCACTCATCTGGCCCTTTGTTGTTTGGGGATTGGACATGGTTGGTCCACTGAGGACTGGTAGGAGTGGCTTCACTCACGTGCTTGTAGCAGTCGACAAGTTTACCAAATGGATCGAAGCCAAGCCTATTAAGAATCTTGAAGCTAATACTTCCGTCAGCTTCATCAGAGAATTGATATTCAGATATGGAGTTCCGCACAGCATCATCACTGACAACGGATCGAACTTCGATTCTGATGAGTTCAGAACCTTCTGCGCCTCACAAGGCACATGAGTCGACTATCCTTCAGTCGCCCATCCCCAGTCGAATGGACAAGCAGAAAGAGCAAATGGCCTGATTCTCAAAGGACTGAAACCCGAACTGATGCGAGATTTCAAGCACGCAGCAGGCGCCTGGGTTGATGAACTTCCATCAGTTCTCTCTGGATTGAGGACAACTCCCAATCGGTCGACTGGCCGAACTCCATTCTTCTTGGTCTATGGGGCTGAAGCTGTTCTACCGAGTGACTTGCTTCATAATGCACCATGAGTTGATCTCTTCTCTGAAGACGAAGCAGAACAAGCTCGGCAAGACGCAGTCGACCTCCTAGAGGGGGAAAGAGAGATGGCCTTGATCCGGTCAACCATTTATCAGCAAGACTTGCGTCGATTCCACGCTAGACATGTGAAGGGTCGAGCCTTTCAAGAGGGTGACTTGGTTCTTCGAGTGGATCAGCAGAAACCACACAAGCTTGCCCCGGCTTGGGAAGGCCGCTTCATTGTAACCAGAGTGCTCCACAATGGAGCATACCATCTTTACGATGTCGAGCATAAGAAGGACGAGCCACGGGCTTGGAATGCGGAGCTGCTCCGCCCCTTTTGTACTTAAGTACTCGTTCGAATAAAATGTAATAAGAAATACCTTTGTAATTTGTTTATCAAAGACAAGAGCTTTACAGTCCTCTTAAACGATTGTTGTTGCTTTTATTTGCGTCTGAAATCCCCTAGTAGGTGACTTAGCTGCGAATCCGTTTCGCCTAAGTTCAAAAGAAAATCCTACCGAGTGGTGAGCAAGCCTCCCACTCGGAGACTTAGCTGCGAATCCGTTTCGCCTAAGTTCAAAAGAAAATCCTACCGAGTGGTGAGCAAGCCTCTCACTCGGGGGCTTAGCTGCAGTCCAGTACTCGCCTAAGTTTGTAAAATCCTACCGAGTGATGAGCAAGCCTCTCACTCGGGGGCTTAGCTGCAGTCCAGTACTCGCCTAAGTTTAAAAAATCCTACCGAGTGGTGAGAAACCCTCCCACTCGGGGGCTTAGCTGCAGTCAAGTACTCGCCTAAGTTTAAAAAATCCTATCGAGTGGTGAGCAACCGTCCCACTCGGAGGCTTAGCTGCAGTCCAGAACTCGCCTAAGTTTAAAAAATCCTACCGAGTGGTGAGCAACCCTCCTACTCGGGGGCTTAGCTGCAGTCCAGTACTCGCCTAAGTTTAAAAAATCCTACCGAGTGGTGAGCAACCCTCCCACTCGGGGGCTTAGCTGCAGTCCAGTACTCGCCTAAGTTTAAAAAATCCTACCGAGTGGTGAGCAACCCTCCCACTCGGGGGCTTAGCTGCAGTCCAGTACTCGCCTAAGTTTAAAAAATCCTACCGAGTGGTGAGCAACCCTCCCACTCGGGGGCTTAGCTGCAGTCCAGTACTCGCCTAAGTTTAAAAAATCCTACCGAGTGGTGAGCAACCCTCCCACTCGGGGGCTTAGCTGCAGTCCAATACTCACATAAGTTTAAAAAATCCTACCGAGTGGTGAGCAACCCTCCCACTCGGAGGCTTAGCTGCAGTCCAGTACTCGCCTAAGTTTAAAAATCCTACCGAGTGGTGAGCAACCCTCCCACTCGGAGGCTTAGCTGCAGTCCAGTACGTGCCTAAGTTTAAAAAATCCTACCGAGTGGTGAGCAACCCTCCTACTCGGGGGCTTAGCTGCAGTCTAGTACTCGTCTAAGTTTAAAAAATCCTACCGAGTGGTGAGCAACCCTCCCACTCGGGGGCTTAGCTGTAGTCCAGTACTCGCCTAAGTTTAAAAAATCCTACCGAGTGGTGAGCAACCCTCCCACTCGGCCTGGGCGAAGGCAAATATAAACATATTCAGAAATAAACCAAGTTCAGATAGATCCAAAAACTTCCAGGTGACGGATCAAAAGTATTCGAGCATCAAGCCCGAAGGAGTTTAATGGTTACAGCAACCACTCGGCATCCCGAGGCAAATTTAAGGCAAGTTTAAGTCTCAAAGTTTGCTCATTCGGTGGGAGGAGGGCTGGCAGGTTCAATGAATTCGTCCAAGTCGATTCCATCTGCAAAATGAGTGGCGCCAGCTATGAAAGTCTCCATAAAGGACTGGAAATCGTGCCTTTTGGTGTTGGCGACCTTGATTGCCGCCAGCTTGTCTTCGTGAGCTTCCTTGCAGTGGACTCTTACCAAGGACAACACCATGTCAGCACCACACTGGGCAGAGGACTTCTTCCACTCTTGCACTCGACCAGGGACCTCATTGAGGCAAGCCATTAGAGACTCGAGGTCATTTTGAAGCGTCACCCTTGGCCAGAGTGATGAATCGATCTGTGAAACTGCCACCTTCAGACGAGCGGGGTAACTTGTGACACTGGCGACACAGGATTCCAGTTGAAGCACATTCATGGCAGCCTCGTCGCTGACTAGAGAAACGATAGGGTCTAAACCCGTCTCGATCCGTCCAGTTTCCTCGTCAAAGTTTTGGCAGAATTCTGCAGTCAAAGAGTTAGTGAGTCGACTGGAAAGGATTAACTTGCAAGAAGTAAAGCAGTCGGATTAAAAGGAGTACCTTCTAGCATAAGATAGAGCTTCTTGGCAAGAGTTCTCAGATAGGCTTCCACGTCATTTCTCTTACGAGCTGCGGACTCCAGCTTCTCATTCAGAGCCATCTTATCCTTCTTCAGACGAGTTACCTCTCGGTTGGATTCAGTGAGAGAGGAATTCGGCTTGCTCACTTCTTCCAGCACTCCAACCGAAGCCAGCTTCTGGTCTGCAAGGGCAGTCTTATCTTGAGCTTCCTTCTGCGCAACTGCAAGGTCCAGGTCCTTCTTCTCCAGAGCCAACCTCATTTTCTCTGCAAAATAAGCAATCGGATCAAACAAGAGATCGAAGAAATATTTTAAAGGACGGTCGACGTGAACAGTCGACAGGCAGTTACCTTCCATACCAGCAGCTTCATCTTGAGCTTTCTTCAACTTTTGTTGGGCTAGCTCCAAGTCGAGGTTGAGTTGCCTCTGCTTCTCCTCAAATTCGGCGAACTTAGAAATGATAGTACAAGATTTCTGCAGAAGGTAAAAGACATGTCAATCGACAAGATCAAAGATTATTTACTTCCGAGTGAATAATACTTAAAAGTTTACTTAGACCCCAGCCGACTGCCCGCAGTCGACCGCAGTCTCGGGGACTACACCCAGTGAGTGCACTTGGCGTGCCCCCACTGATTCAAACCCCACTCGACCGGTCCACCCAGGTTGAGTAAAAAAGAGAGAGAGAAGAACTATTGAGACCCCGGCTGACTGCCAGCAGTCGCCCGTGGTCTCGAGGACTACATCCAGTGGGTGCACTTGATGTGCCCCCACTGGTTCAGATCTCACTCGGCCGGTCCGCCCGGGTCAAGTGGAAGAAAGGAAAGGGAAAAGTACTTAGACCCCACTGCGGTCTCGGGGATGACACCAGTGGGTGCACTTAGCGTGCCCCCACCGGTTCAGATCCCACTCGCCCAGGCCGAGTGGAAGAGCACAAATACTAAAGACAACAAAACACCCAGTGGGAGTACAAATTCGATGCAAACAATAAGAGATTGTATGAAAGAAAATATTTCAGGTAGCATATCCTAATAGAACAAGGTTAGTCGAAAGCCAACTTACATGGACATTGGCCCAAAGAGCCGCGCTGGCATCATAAGCAACCTGGTTGTTCTCGTGCACCGTCTTCATCTGCTCCATCATCACGTTAGCCTGACGGATAGCCTCCGCAGCGGCGTCCGACTGGCTTTCCGGAACATGATAGTTGGTGAAGAAAGGGGCAGACGGCCCAGATGCGGTAGCCTGGAGCTTTGAGGCATGGGGTTGGGCGGCTGAAGGAAACACTGGTACAATCAACGGTGCAGGACGCTCACTCGACAATGGGACAGCAAAAGTCACAGAGGCCCCACCTGCATCTTCAGGTTGTTGGACCAGTTGGTTCCGTCGTCAGTCCCGGCTGAGATGTCTTGCCAGCCGCTAGTTTTTTGTTCTTTCTGAGCCTCGGGGCCACATCTTCATCATCACCCGGAAGCTCGATAACGTTGGGTGGGGCTGCAAATAAATCAGTCAACCCCAAGTGAATCGCCAGAATTTGATCGACCAAATAATGAAGAACAAGATCACGAGAATTTTACCTGGGTTGGAGGTAACCACGTCTTCCATTTCCTCGTCTCGGTATTGGCGGGAAGAAGTTCTAGAGGTAGCAGCACTACAAATGTCAACTTTCTGTCGGTTATGTTCTGTTGCTCGAGTCGACCAAAAGGTCGGGTCAGATGATTACCCGGAGATGGTGGGAATGGTCACTTTGATTCTAGGCAAAGCATTCGGCGGTTTGGAGGATGTGACCTTCAATAGTTTCGGCGCAGGAGGCGGCGCAGTCTTGAGCTGTTTCGGTCCCTTCTCAGTCGGCACCGGAGAAGACTGATACGTCCATTTTGCATCATGCTTTTATATCGATATTTATTGCATTATGGACTGTTATTTCACTTTATGTCACAATACTTATGGCTATTCTCTCTTATTTTACAAGGTTTACATAAGGAGGGAGAATGCCGGCAGCTGGAATTCTGGGCTGGAAAAGGAGCAAATATTAGAGACCTATTCTACGCAACTCCAAAAGTCCTGAAACTCCATGGAACATCTTAAAATAAATAAAGAAAAATCCTCGCCAAAGATGAAGGCCAGGGGGCCCACACCCTGCTCACGAGGGTGGGGGCGCCCCCCCTAGGGCGCGCCCCCTACCTCGTGGGCCCCCTGGTGGCTCTCCGACGTCCATCTTCTCCTATATGAAGTCTTTTGATGAGAAAAAAATCAAAAGGAACTTTTCGGGACGAGACTCCGCCGCCACGAGGCGGAACCTTGGCGGAACCAATCTAGAGCTCCGGCAGAGCTGTTCTGCCGGGGATACTTCCCTCTGGAGGGGGAAATCATCACCATCGTCATCACCAACGCTCCTCTCATCGGAGAGGGCAATCTCCATCAACATCTTCACCAACACCATCTCATCTCCAAACCCTAGTTCATCTCTTGTATCCAATTCTTGTCTCAAAGTCCGGGATTGGTGCTAGTAGGTTGCTAGTAGTGTTGATTACTCCTTGTAGTTGATGCAAATTGGTTTATTTGGTGGAAGATCATATGTTCAGATCCTATATGCATATTATTACCCCTCTGATTATGAACATGAATATGCTTTGTGAGTAATTACGTTTGTTCCTGAGGACAAGGGAGAAGTCTTGCTATGAGTAGTCATGTGAATTTGGTATTCGTTTGATATTTTGATAAGATGTATGTTGTCTAGCCTCTAGTGGTGTTATGTGAACGTCGACTACATAACACTTCACCATTATTTGGGCCTAGAGGAAGGCATTGGGAAGTAATAAGTAGATGATGGGTTGCTAGAGTGAGTTTAATGTAGGTGATTATGTATTGCTATACAACTCTCGTTTAAGATTTTTTGCAGGAAAACTTCTCTCTAAATGGGAAGGTCCCTACGTTATCGAGGAGGTCTATCGTTCCGGTGCCATAAAAATCAACAACTTCGAAGGCACAAATCCGAAGGTGGTAAACGGTCAAAGAATCAAACATTATATCTCAGGTAATCCCATAAATATGAAACCAATGTTATTGAAACTGTAACCCCGGAGGAATACATAAGGGACACTTTCCGGAACGTTTCAGACTCCGAAAAGGAATAGGTATGTGGTACGGTAAGTAAACCGACTCCAAAACAGTTTTTAAGGCAATATTTCTCCGTTTTGGAATATTTAGAAAAATAGAAAAATAAGTAGCAGTCCGGGAAGGACACGAGGGCCCCAGAGGTGGTGGGCGCGCCCTACCCCTCTGGGCGCGCCCCCTACCTCGTGAGCACCTCGTGTGCCTTCCGGACTCCGTTTTCTTGCACGATACGTATTTTGGTCGGTAAAAATTCATTATATATTCTCCCGAAGGTTTTGACTCCCGTATCACGCAAATTTCCTCTGTTTTTGTTTTCGAGTGTTGCTGCTGCAGATTAGAGCAAGATGTCTTCTCAAGAGTCAATCGGGGAGAGCCGGGTATCCAATCCGGCACCGGAACCAAGGGCAAACAGCGACGCTGACCACTTTGGGCCAGCAACAGAGGAGGAGATAGAGGCTGACTTGATGAGAGTAGATGCTATGGAGGATCAAGAAGTCACCTCTCGCCTCCGAGCTGGGTTCCACGATGGGGGAACTACAGAGCAGCTATTCCAAACTCGTTATCCCTTCTAATGTTAGATTTCTTTCTTATGAAAATATGAAGAAGTGTCACTTGTTCTCCCGCAGCTATGCAACACCCTTGGGTGCAGGAGCTTTAGCTGTCCACAGGAAAGCTTTGTAAGGAAATAATGGACCTCAAACAGCAAGTCAATAAGCTCGAGGAGGAGAACCCCATCCTGAGGGGAATCATCGCCAAGAATATTACACCGACAACAAAGAAGAGACATTAATCACATGGGTATGGGCACTCCCCTTGCAACTGCCAAGCTTGGGGGAGGTGCCCCGGTATCGTATCACCATCACAACTCCTATCTTTACCGTTTTTCTTAGTTCGATCCTATTAGTAGTATCTTGATCTAGTAGAATAAAGTTTATGGCATGATCTTGTTTTGAGTTTTGCTTTATGATCTCTCTTTGTAATCGAGTCCGTGAGCTATATATAATAAAGATTAGTGTTGAGTCAAGGGCTTGATTATTTTGCCATGATCTTGGGTGAATAAAAGAAAAGAGAAAAAGAATAAAAAGAAACAAAAAGTTCATATTGAGAGTAATGACTTCACATAGAAAGAGTATGATGATTAAAAGTTGTTGGGAGTTGGCAGACATAGCTTTGGTCATTGTTGCAATTAATAGGAAGTAATAAGGAAAGAGAGGTTTTCACATATAGATATATTATCATTGACATGTTTTATGATTGGGAGCACTCATTAAAATATGACATGCTAAAGAGTTGATGTTGGACAAGGAAGACAACGTAATGAGTTATGTCTTTCTTATATCTGAGATAAAGTATGTTGTCATGGATCCTCTAACTTGTTGAGCTTGCCTTGCCCCCTCATGCTAGCCAAACTCTCAGCACCAAGTAGAAATACTACCTGTGCTTCCAAATACCCTTAAGCCAGTTTTGCCATGAGAGTCCACCATATCTACCTATGGATTGAGTAAGATCCTTCAAGTAAGTTGTCATCGGTGCAAAGCCATAAAAATTGCTCTAAGTATGTATGATTGATTGGTGTGGGAGAAATAAGCTTTATACGATCTTGTGATGTGGAAGTAATAAAAGCGACAGACTGCATAATAAAGGTTCATGTCACAAGGGGCAATATAAAGTGACGTTCTTTCGCATTAAGATTTTATGCATCCAACCATAAAAGCGCATGTCAACCTCTGCTTCCCTCTGCGAAGGGCCTATCTTCTATTATTATCTTCTACCTTATGCAAGAGTCACGGTGATCTTCACCTTTTCTTTTTCATTTTATCCTTTGGCAAGCTCGGCATGTTGGAAAGAACATGATATATATATCTAATTGGATGTAGGGGGCATGAATTATTATTGTTGACATTACCCTTGAGGTAAAAGGTTGTGGGGCAAAACTATAAGCCCCTATCTTTCTCTGTGTCGGATTAAAACTTCATAACCACAAGTATTGCGTGAGTGTTAGCAATTATGAAGGACTAAATGATAGTTGAGTATGTGGACTTGCTTTTTAGCTCTGACATAGACTCTTTCCGATGTTATGATAAATTGCAATTGCTTCAATGACTGAGATTATAGTGTGTCGGAGCCCAATAAGGTTTATGATTTATACTTTTGCATTGTGAATAGATCATCACTTGAACATAAGTAATCATATGACAAAATCTATATATGTTGCTGTTATGAGAATAATCATGATGCCTTCATGTCCGTGTTTTATTTTTATCGACGCCTCTACCTCTAAACATGAGGACATATTTATTGTTATCGGCTTTTCGCTTGAGGAAAAGCGAGGTATAAGCTTGGGGGAGTTGATACGTCCATTTTGCATCATGCTTTTATATCGATATTTATTGCATTATGGACTGTTATTTCACTTTATGTCACAATACTTATGGCTATTCTCTCTTATTTTACAAGGTATACATAAGGACGGAGAATGCCGGCAGCTGGAATTCTAGGCTGGAAAAGGAGCAAATATTAGAGACCTATTCTGCGCAACTCCAAAAGTCCTGAATCTTCACAGAACATCTTAAAATAAATAAAGAAAAATCCTCGCCAAAGATGAAGGCCAGGGGGCCCACACCCTTCTCATGAGGGTGGGGGGCGCCCCCCCTAGGGCGCGCCCCCTACCTCGTGGGACCCCTGCTGGCTCTCCGACATCCATCTTCTCTTATATGAAGTCTTTTGATGAGAAAAAAATCAGAAGGAAATTTTCAGGACAAGACTCCGCCGCCACGAGGCGGAACCTTGGCGGAACCAATCTAGAGCTCCTACAGAGCTGTTCTGCCGGGGATACTTCCCTCCGGGAGGGGGAAATCATCACCGTCGTCATCACCAACGCTCCTCTCATCGGGAGAGGGCAATCTCCATCAACATCTTCACCAGCACCATCTCATCTCCAAACCCTAGTTCATCTCTTGTATCCAATTCTTGTCTCAAAGTCCGGGATTGGTGCTAGTAGGTTGCTAAGTAGTGTTCATTACTCCTTGTAGTTGATGCTAGTTGCTTTATATGGTGGAAAATCATATGTTCAGATCCTATATGCATATTATTACCCTCTGATTATGAACATGAATATGCTTTGTGAGTAATTACCTTTGTTCCTGAGGACAAGGGAGAAGTCTTGCTATGAGTAGTCATGTGAATTTGGTATTCGTTTGATATTTTCATAAGATGTATGTTGTCTAGCCTCTAGTGGTGTTATGTGAACGTTGACTACATAACACTTCACCATTATTTGGGCCTAGAGGAAGGCATTGGGAAGTAATAAGTAGATGATGGGTTGCTAGAGTGACAGAAGCTTAAACCCTAGTTTATGCGTTGCTTCGTAAGGGGCTGATTTGGATCCACATGTTTCATGCTATGGTTAGGTTTACCTTAATACTTTTTTTGTAGTTGTTGATGCTTCCAATAGAGGTTAATCATAAGTGGGATGCTTGTTGAAGTAAGAACAGCACCCAAGCATCGGTCCACCCACATATCAAATTATCAAAGTATCGAACGCGAATCATATGAACGTGATGAAAACTAGCTTGACGATATTCCCATGTGTCCTCGGGAGCGCTTTTCCTATTATAAGAGTTTGTTTCGGCTTGTCCTTTGCTAAAAAAAGGATTGGGCCACCTTGCTGCACTTTATTTACTTTTGTTACTTGTTGCTCGTTACAATTTATCTTATCACAAAACTATTTGTTACCACTTATTTCAGTACTTGCAGAGAATACCTTGCTGAAAACCGCTTATCATTTCCTTCTGCTCCTCATTGGGTTCGACACTCTTACTTATCGAAAGGACTACGATAGATCCCCTATACTTGTGGTTCATCAAGACTCCTTTCTGGCGCCGTTGCCGGGGAGTGTAGCGCCTTTGGTAGGTGGAATTTGGTAAGGAAAAATTTATATAGTGTGCTGAAATTTACTGTCATTTGTTACTATGGAGAGTAATTCTCTGAGGGGCTTGTTCGGGGTATCTTCACCCCGTCCAGTAGAGCAAAGAGTTGCTCCTCAACCTACTGAACCTATTGAAAATGAAACTCCTTTTGAATTTCCTTCGGGTATGATGGAAAAACTGCTAGCTAACCCTTTTACAGGAGACGGAACAAAGCATCCTGACAAGCACTTAATATATGTGGATGAAGTTTGTGGATTATTTAAGCTTGCAGGTATACCCAATGATGTTGCTAAGAAGAAGGTCTTCCCTTTATCTTTGACAGGATACGCATTGATATGGTATAGGCTATGTGATGATATGAGATCATGGGACTATAAAAGATTGAAGTTGGAATTTCATCAAAAGTATTACCCTATGCATCTTGTTCATCGTGATCGCAATTATATATATAATTTCTGGCCTCACAAAGGAGAAAGCATCGCTCAAGCTTGGGGGAGGCTTAAATCAATGTTATATTCATGCCCCAATCATGAGCTCTCAAGAGAAATGATTATTCAAAATTTATATGCTCAGCTTTCTGATAACAACCGCACCATGCTCGATACTTCTCATGCTGGCTCTTTTATGATGAAGACTATTGAATTCAGATGGAATTTACTGGATAGAATTAAATGCAACTCTGAAGATTGGGACCTCGACGAAGGTAAGGAGTCAGGTATGACACCTAAGTTTGATTGTGTTAAATCTTT